>NC_092865.1:41407578-41408867 GCF_032062135.1 Pyxicephalus adspersus | reverse complement strand
ACAGGAAGTGCCGGGCCAGGCGAAAGGTGAAAGTCTAACGAGGATCCGACCTCTGGCTGAGCTGTCACATTCCCTCATTGCAGGCAGGTGGCGGAGAGCTCTAGTCAAGTGACTGCACTGTCATCTAGGTCCTGTGTGTGTATATCTGTACAGACATTACATTCCACACTGCGCATGTCAGACATTGTGCTGCTTGAGCCTCCGGTGCAGGGAGAACAGAGGGCGTCCTAAGGAAAAAACTGCCCATAAAAAATAACTGTCAGGGGGCGTATACCAGTGGGCGTGTTCAATGACGTCAGCGCCAGGAAAGTTTCACTTTCACTGTTAGTTTATAAATGCTGCATTGTCGTGTACTGCAGCCTTACATCTCTCCCAGTTCAAACCTCTGTATCTCCTGAACAGTATTTCATACTGACCTGAAATTTTCAGGGTACACAGGAGACCCTCATAGCTAGTACTCCAAAATCTCCCCACCCCTCCAAAAACTAGTAATTGAACATCAGGGTTGCGGTTTAAAAAGTAAGTGTGTCCAGAAGCCCGAAATTAAACATATAAATTATGGACCCCCAGGGCAATTTACATAGCAAGGCGGTGCAACCCCTAACATTATACCTACCTGTCACAAAACTAGAAATGTCATACTACACTACCCTGTCCACTTCCTCACTTTGAACCCCAATTTCTCTGCAACAGGAGGATACAGGTGAACAAATTTATAGGTGAAAGTGTGGGGGACTCCTGTGGCTAACACCCCCTAAAATTTCATCATTAGGCCATCGTCAGAAAATAAAAAACTCTGCCCATAAACAAAAAAAACTACCCTGTTACACATTGGTGGAGGCTTATAGCATCTGAACCCCAAGTTCCCAGGAACGGGGGGATACAGGTGAACAAAATTATAGGTGCAAGTGGGGGACACCTGTGGCTAACACCCCCTAAAATATAATTGTTAGGCCATCGGCAGAACATGAAAAACTGCCCATGAAAAATATCAATCCTGTTACAAATTGGTGGAGGCTTCTAGCACCTGAACCCCAATTTCTCTGAAATGAGGGAGGGGGGTACAGGTGAACAAAACTGGAGGTGCAAGTGGGGGACACCTGTGGCTAGCACCCCCTAAAATTTTTATGGTTAGGCCATCTTCAGAAGATAAATGAACTATAACCATTTTATTATGCTTCCATGCATGCAAACTTTTGAGTAGACATACAATCTGGGGGAGTAGCTGGTGTGGATCCACCCATTACTTGTGTGATATTGTGGAAAATATTAATTTCCCTCTCTACTAC
>NC_092865.1:41390844-41405891 GCF_032062135.1 Pyxicephalus adspersus | reverse complement strand
TAATAATAATAATAATAACTTAAAGTGGTCCTAAACTCAACATTTTAACATTACATAAAAGGGTAGACAACCCTTCTATGTAAAGGAAAAATGTTATTTATTTTAAGCGCAACACCCTTTTGTTTTTTTTTTTAACCACAGGTTGCAGCACCATCTTGCAGCGATCAAGAGTGAATGGGAGCGCAGAGCCTCCTGGGATACCTACGTCATGCATCCTGGGATTTTCTGGCTGCTCCTTCTGCGCATGCTCAATATCAGGCGTGTGCAGAAGGGGCTTTTTCCCCACTAAGTGGGGAATCTCTGATCAGTGCAAGATCAGGTGACTCAGCAAGAAGAGAGAAGATGGAACATAGCAGCGCCCGGCGCTTCCTGGCAGGGAGGTTGCGGTGTCTTTACTGCTTCCTCATACCAGGACACACTGCCCCATAGGGAATGAATAGGAACTGACTGCCGCCAGCTGTCATGTGCAGATGTTGCCTCTTTTTGAACCAGTGCTGCCGTGCGAGTGCTTTAGC
This sequence comes from Pyxicephalus adspersus, assembly GCF_032062135.1. Lineage (NCBI taxonomy): Eukaryota > Metazoa > Chordata > Amphibia > Anura > Pyxicephalidae > Pyxicephalus > Pyxicephalus adspersus. The sequence continues at coordinate 41,405,376 of NC_092865.1, read as the reverse complement.
GCCTGCCAAAGTGCCTGCTGTAGAGAGACCTGCAAAATTGCACAATGAAGAGGCGGTTGTGAATATGGCCTTACAATGCAGCAGTCATAGCCCTACACTGGAGGGGTCAATGCCAGCAGTCAGAAAGCTGGCACAGTGAGGCTTATGAAGAGGCTATAAGGGGCAGTATACTGTAGAGGAGAGAGCTGGCTGCTGTGGGAGGGAGAAGGTCAGCTTTTCCCCCAATTCTACCCCAAAACTAGGATGGGATTTTTTAACTAAAACATGGTTTTTCCACGACTTTCACACCTCCAATCCTGCTCCTGGTCAATCAACTTCTGTCTTATCACATTCCCTTGTAATTGGCTTAATGTGACTTTGCTACCTGTGGATAAAGTGCTGGATATTCTGGATGGTGAAGGTAGCAGCTCAAGCTTCTCCAGCCCAGGGACCCAATGTTCACATGGTAGTGACAGCTAGCACATTGCACCAAAGAAACACCAGAAACACCAAAGTGCTGGCGGTAGTAGTTTGGTCTGAACAAGAGAACTGGTACAGACTTACTGGGGTCTTCCCACTAGGCAGCTAAATGGTCAAAGGAAGATGTTCAGGATTGAAAGGGTATGTTCTTTCCACCCATTAAAACTGAAGAAGTGGCTTGGGTAAGATTTAATAAGATTTGAGTATGACAACCAACAACTAGATATGCAAAGACCCAGATAAATGAGAACCTTCATAGCTTTTTATGTTAATGGTTCAATGTGTCCTGTAAATACCAAAAAAAAGTGACACTGGTACAGAAATTACTAAATCTAATAAATAATAAAAACACCAGAACATAATTTATATAAGAGAAGAAGAAGGCGCAAGTTGGTTCAAAATGTGTGTGCATACTTGTGACCTTGAACACTCTGTGTTGACCTGGCACCTGATCTTTATTTTTGATAATACCTGTTTGGCACTTGGACCTTTGATATGTCGGCACTGACAGTGGTCCACTCCCCTGACCCGATAAAAACAGTCCAATACGGGCTACGCATAGGCAGAGAGCCCGCTGGTCTATAGACGCGAGTGATGCCGCGAATTGTAGTAGCGGCGCTATTTCAATGCAGCAGCTGGCCAGCTGCAGCTTATATTTAGGATTCCTTTGGGGGTCAAAAAAAGGACATTGGGGCGAAATTTGGCCCTCGGGCCAGAGTTTGACACCCCTGGCATAGACAGAATACCCAAAAGTGTTTTTTTAGGAGTTTACATTCACCATTAAGGAAAATAAATTGCAGTCTTTTCCTCTTTTAATACAAGAAAGTACTTTTCTAGTTTTAGATATTGCAGCTTGGCATTGCATGCTATTATTAAGTCTATGACCCACCAGAACTCCCAAATGTACTCCCCCTAGACAGTATGAAGCATGCATGTTGTTAGCCTCTTGCTTCAAGATAAGGGGAATCACTTTTATTTTTATATTCAATGCTTTGACCAGAGGTTATAATTTCCTTTTTGTACATTTGATAGAATTTGCTGAAAGCACAAATACATGATATTGTGTTTTGAAAAATATGCCAGTTTAAAAAAATCTGTATAATTTATTTTACATTCCTTAATTATTTTATCTTTTGATAATTTTTGCATCAAAAAGTTTAGTTCACAAAAATAAATACATTGGTTTGGAACTGGAGTAAAATGAACATTTAACTATTGAAGACCTCACTTTTCTAAAAAAAATTAATCTCTATAACTTTTCCTTCTTCGTCAAGAGAAGAGTATGCATTTAAAAGGCTGTGTATAGACTTCTAAAATAGACTGTGTCCTTCAATTGCACCCTTGGATACTTGTGCAGAGATTGTAAATATGATCAGTTTCCTTTCTCATTTGCATGGCTATATTGATACACTTGAAGATAAGACTTTTGCAGTTCCCTGAGTTCAGAAACTTACTATTAACTATAAAGAAATGCCTGTTGGAAAGTCCAGCTCCATTTGTTTGGGAAAATAATGTCAGAGTTCATCCTTATGTTTCTCTTTATATGGTATTTCTGCTGTTATGTGACTTCTCAGTGGGTAGGTTGTACTAGAATGTTGATTTTGTTGTGCTGTTCTCATCAGCCCTTGGTTCTGTAGATATCCTTGCTGGCAGAAGACAGGTAATTTGCTATGCAACAAGGAAAACGCAAAGCATGAATCTACAAAATAGAAAAAAAAAGTCAAAAGTATGGGCATACCTGATGTAGATATTTACAAAAACACATTTACAATATAGAAAGACCAAGTGCTTACATTATTTTATTTAACAGATAGCTATAAAGAAAGTTTTAGTTGTTACATGTTTCTAAATGTAGCACTTTCACTCGTAAATTTCATAGCATGAAAACCTATTGTATTATAATTAGCTGGTGACAGTATTAGTTAACAACACAGTGTGAAATAATTGTAATATTTATATTATGTCTGCAGGATGTTGTAAAACTAGTGTTTATTTTTTTATTCTAAATAAAAATAAGTTTTAATAGGCTTGGGACCCTCCTGAATAGGAAATGGGGCCGAATCCAAGACTATTGAATGCTTCTAGAGTGAAAAAATTATAAATACACCACTTTTGTGTTACCTATAGTCCACATGAATGTTTCACAGTTGATTGTGCCTTTACAAAGAGCCTGGTCTAAAACGCTGCTAAAAACAACAGAAAATAATGTAGACTGACAATGGATTATTTTGCTGCACTGGGGCCTTGATATTCATAAAACAGAAGAGTTTTAACAATACAGAGCTGAAAAGTTACACAATTACCCCATTCCCTGTAGAATTTAGGGGAAAAGCAAAGAGTGTAACCCTAAAGCTACGTACACACTTCCAATTATTATCTTTGGAAAACGAACGACGAACGTTCCTGCACGATATATACGAACGATCGTATAGCACTGATCCTGCACATAGAGATAACGACACGATCGTTCGTAGATATTGTACACACAATAGATATGATCGTTTAAGCGATAGAGGAACTATGTGCACGACAGGAAAGTGAACGGACGTTCGTTCATCACGCATGCTCTGAACATGGACGATCAACGAACGACCGTACACACGAACGATGTTCAACGATCGTCGTCCAATCCGATCCGCCGGTCCGGTCGTTCGTTTCCAACGAGTTTCCTCGTTCGTCGGCGTCGTTGGTTACTTTTTTTACGAACGATTTTTTGCCCAATCGATCGTTCGTCGTTCGATTGGAACGACAAAAATTGGAAGTGTGTACGCACCTTAATTCATGAGAGACTTATCTTTGTTGAGTTTATAAGGTTTTAGTCAAAAAAGGTACTGTTTATTTTATGATATTTATGGTACTAGATTAAGCAGTTAGACAGGACCCTTAAGTTGTTTTTCAGGAAATAATTTTATAAAACAAAATGGTCTGAATATCCACCTAATAAATGTGCTACCTTACACAGGGGTTGCAACAGCTTTATACATCACCTGCAGTCCTCTTGCTTTGCACATAACAAGACAGATTTGTCAAGGTTTGTTTGTTCTAATACAGTCTATTAATATTAATTTATAATACAATCTATTAATAACTGTTCATTTAGCTACATTTCCCACAACATTATATGCCAATACCGCAATGCATAAATCAAAGGATAAAACCAAGAGCCCCCTTACATTGTAGTCAAAGGGTAAACGATCTGCTTAGATTTCTGGTCTGCAGAAAGACCCCCTTACATAAGTGAGAGAAGGACCCCTTTATATAGGTGCTCAGCATGAGAAGAGCCCTAGAACAATGGAGTTCAGTGGAAATAAAGATCTATTATATCAGTGTTTAGTAAGAAGAATGTCTTTCATCGGCAATTCCTCATGTAGAGCTGAAACACAGATCCATACTAATAATTACTTTAAAGAAAAGTGCAGTCCACATTTAAGAGACATTATTTCCATTTTTCATAAATCTGTTTTAGTTGTATTGGCCCTCACGTCTGCAAAGCATAAAAACCAAGGTCCACAGTATTTTAGCTTTCATACCCTATACCAATAATAGCAAGCAAGCCTGACATTTAGTCTGCATTAGTTATACTAAGTGGTTCTTAAATCCAACCATACACGTAACAGTCTGCCTGTACAATCTTTGTATAATTAACTTTAGATGTAATAAAATGTAATAAAAGAAATAGGCTATCCAACGAATCAATGTATCCAATTAGTTAGGTCCCTACACTGCATACTTATTGTTGGTAGATCTAAGACGTGTGATGTGCATAGGAAGTCAAATCTCTACTAAAGTAGGATGCATACATTTTCCAAGAGTTCTGAAATAGTTCGGAAATAGTCACAGCACAATAGGCAAAGACATGCAGCTTCCCCTACAATTCTTATACAGACCTGCATAGAAAGCTCTGAGGTCTGTTTGTAGACAGTTTTCTAGAAAACGACGAAGTGGTAATACATGAGCACTAGGTGCAGTCCAGTCTGTAAGGAAATCCTCCACCACATGATGAATCTTTTCGGGACGTGGCAAAGACCATTTATCTGGACGTGCTTCCATTTGATCCTCTGTAAAATAAAAGATAGGAAGGAACATGTCACAAATCAATAAAATACATATTGTTCAGTTTTATTTACAGATAATATACGCTATCTTTAGGTTTGAAATAGAGAACTTCATCGCCACCTAGAAGACCTGGACAATAGTTCGAATCCCTCGAACTATATTTGTGGTTTACCTGGGGCAACCTCTACCGCTTACCTCCCCCTGGTGCTGCAAACATCTTCAACAACGTTCTAGGTCACCCAGTCTCCAACTCCATCAAGGTTAATCCAGCACATCAGGCTCTCAAGCCCCTGGGTCCCACCTCAAAACCAGTGATGCCATTTGCACCATGCACAACTTTGCTCTGAGGAGGAGATAATGCGCATTGCTTGGAAACATGGGGGCCATTGAGTTTGACAGAGCCTCCGAACAGATATGTCTGGATCTCTCTTGGACTATGCTTCAACAATGTTGCCTGCTTAAACCTCTTCTCAATACATTGCGGGACATATCACTTAGGGTTCCCCATTAGCCTCACTGCTAGAAAAGAGGGCAAATCAGCAGTTCTTCTATATCTTGAGGATTTACAAAAGTTCTGCCACAACTTGGATATCCCCTGCCCAACTATTCAAAGATGGGATCCTCTTCCTTCTCCTACACCTCTTCTATAGTACATGACTATATTAATCATATATTAATACTTACATCTCCTCATGTTCTGTAACCACTCTGTATGAATCAGCAATAATGAAGATTAAGTCATTCAAAAACTGCCCTCACATAAAGCTCCCCGGCCGGACGGCCTACCATATCTTTACTACAAAACCTTCTAATGAGTCCTTGATCGATATTTGACTTCACCTCTTAACAGCTTTTTGGAAGGAGAAGCGATACCCCCAACCATGACAGTCTCCTACACCTCTGTCTTATTGAAACCAGGAAGGGATCCTTATTACCACCCACATCCCTCCTTAATTTGAACCTTAGGATTTGTGCTAGGAACCTGGCCACACACATGGGTGAACTTTTACCTCTAACTGGTAAAGATCAAGTAGGCTTTATTATTGGTCGCTAAGTGGTGGATTACACCAGAAGGACGATAGACCTTATTAATGCAATGAATAAACTAAAGCATAGTGCACTTATCCATAGTTTGTATGTAGAAAAAGGCTTTCGACACGCTCAGTTGGTCCTTTATGTTTGGAACGTTGTGAACAATAGATATTAATGGATCTTTTCACGCAGCTATCCAAGCCTTGTATGTCACCCCCACAGCTGAGGACAACATCCAGATATCACTAGAGTCTCAATTGAAAAGAAGTCCTGTAATATTGCATTATATGCAAATGATATCCTGCTGTCCCTCAATAATCCTCATATCACCTTGCTATGTCTTCACTGTACACCGGCTAGTATGGAAAAAATAGGAGAATCAGAAAGGCTAGGGTTAGAGTGGCAAATGACAAAGCTATATTTGGCATATCATTTTGTAAGCCGTTTCAACAAGTGGAATAATACAATAAATGTGCAATACATAAAATAGAAGAAAAGATCAGGTAACCCATGTAATCCGACATGGGGAAAAGCCTATATACTAGACAAAAACTGCCTACACAGATGGCACAAAAGTAGTGGTAAATAACGTCTCAACCAGACGCGTTTCAGCAGATGGCTTCTTCTGGGCTATGCACAGACCGTTAGTAGGATAAGTAGCTGTGGTAGTTTCTTAGGGTTAGACAACATTCGTTAGGACTGCAAAAACTCCAGCATATTTCAAATGACATGTAGTGCAGAAATGGTTAAATCGTTTAGTGCTAAGTGATGAAGTTGATGCAGGGACCGCATCCTACTAACGAGTTAGGGTTCCTGAGAAAAAAGCATGCAATTTTCAGGTACCATGATCTTTGCTTTGTCTGCACTTTAGGCTCTTACCCCTGCAACTTTTCCCTCTCTACATACCAGGCATTTTACTTTCTCTTTAGTGGACCAATGCAGCAGCAGTGATAAAATGTTAAGTAGTAAAGATTGTTATGAAATAAAAAATGTGGCATGAAAACAAAATGTTATTTTGCAGCACCTCTGTGTGAGAACAGCACGGGAAACACACATATTTTTAACAGTAGCCAATTTAACCATAAAATGCACAAAACCATTATTGAAGCTTTGTTTTACCTGTTGGTAGTTGTTTGTAATAATAAATTACAGGATGAAGAAAGTTGGAACGCCATGCTGCTTTTGCATCTCCAATAGCACGATTATAATGAAATACATCTTTGTCTGGTCCTGAAAAATTCTTTCCATATTCCATAATGAGGACAAAAAAACCTGGGCTATATACCTTCCTACCAGTATTTTTTTCTAACATAGGAAGAATACCTACTGGCACTTCTTCCAAATACTCAAATGTGTTGGCATCCCTGGAAATAAAAAAAAAAATATATCATTGCATGCAAGCAGTTACTATATAGAAGATACATTAAAAAAGCATGGATTTTTGTATTTAAAGTGCATGATTCTATAGGAACAATGGGGGTATAATGCTGCCTACAGGAGAATCGGACATACCAATACCAAGCATGCCTCAGTTGTTGCAACACCTAGACCCCTTGCTGCTTAATGGGCAATAATGGATTCAAAGAAGAACAACTGGTAAACCACCAACAGGGTCATGAGCACCTAAGGATCACTAATGCGCATGGGGTAGGGAAGGCTTGTCCTTAAAGCGTACCTAAACTCAGAAACTTACCTTTACATAAAAGGACAGACAACCCTTTTATGTAAAGTAAAAATTATGTTTTTTTTTTAAGTGCAACACCCTTTTTTAAATAAAAAAGGGTGCAGCACTGCCCCCTAATTTTGGGTCATGAATGGGAACACAAAGCCTCCTGGGATACCTACATCACGCATCCCGGGAGGCTCTTGGGTGCTCCTTTTCGTGAAAAAATAAAAAAAAATTGCAGATATCACGCATGTGCAGTGAGATCAGCAAGTTTTTTCTACCTACATCACCTGATCTCGCGCCTGGGTCGGGTGACGTAGGAAGAAGAACCTGTGCCTTTGAATATAATGGTAGAAATTTTTTCAGCAATCTTTAGTGCATGATAAAGAGTGTTAAAACATACCTAAAATGAAAAAGCATATGTGGTACCTTGAACCCTTGTGTTTAAATTATATTTTTATTTGCTTGGGGTCTTACAATACAAAAATGTATGAATTCTCATTCTTCCTCTCAGTATTCAAGACAAGTTTGCACTGGCTGGAGAAAGAAGTGTGGATGTTGTTCTCCTAGGTAGTCAAAGCGGCGACCCCTCTATTGTGACCCAACTTTTCAGTAACCACCCAAAAACAACTAGGTGGTTACTGAATATTGGCAGCAGTGCGATGGTGGGGATGGGGAGAACAGTGCAACATGCAGTCAATTTGAATCATAAGTTCATTAAAAATTGTCTTACTCTCCAAGGAGAATGAAGTCAGCTAAGATTTCAAACATCTGGTAAATACCCGATCCTTCATTCATACGTTTGACCAGTATGTTTAGAAGCTGGGAGATGGGGTAATGAGTTGATGGCCATGGGATATTATGGTAACGATTTTCAGTCAATCGATGGACAGATCGAGCTAAAAAAAGAACAAATATATTTTATAGTAGTGCTGTCCATTTAAGTAGAAAAATATTAATGCCTAAGCATAAATGCAGCTTGTGTTTTTCAGGAATGGTTATCATACAGTATAGTACATTTGAATGAACAGACTAACAACCTGTAAAAGAAAATATGTCTCAAAGACTATTTTGGGAAGTAGGCTTGGTGACAAATGCAAAGCATAACAAATATCTACAAACAGAATCACATTTTATTTATTGAAGGTAAGATAAAAGAGAACAAAAATAAAATAACAGTATACATACACAGAATAAAATCAGTTTGTGCATATCAAACAAGTACATTTAAACAAAGTGCGTCTAGGTGGATCAATAACATCCGAAGAGATAAAAAAAAATAAAATAACTTGTATATGGTCTCAAAATACCTTTATCCTAGCCCATACATTTTTTTTATTTGAACATCTATTTATTGACATTGAACTGTGCATAACAATAATTAAAACAGTGGGACAAAACAAAGTCCCAGAACGAATGTACACCTACTCACTCTGATAAAGTATATATACCCTGCCTCCCGAGAGGATTTAAATCAATGCCCCTAAGGCCTGACAGTCATACCAGGCCGTGTAACGGAAACTTTCAATAACATCATGTAACAGATTCGGGGGTAACGTATGTTGTAAGTAAGACATCCACGTGGCAAAAAATCTCTGTGGATGCGTGTCCAGGTGTTGGGTTGCCTCAGTATCACATTTATTCAATACATTTTTTACTTTTCTTAGAATTCTTTAGTTTTCCTAAAAAAGGAGTGCATCATGTTAAATATTTATTTTGATTGTTAGTACGGTCTGGTGGACTAAGTTGTGGATACATTTTCATCCACAACAGCTTATGGCTTCCTAAACATTGTGGATACTTCAACAGCAAGATTCTCCTTGCCACGATCACCTCCTTTGTCCCTATTTACCTATTAGCGCCTCTACCCATCCCCATATGCTCCAGAACCTCCGTTACATTTTCCATAGCTAAAAAAATTTTCAAGGCGAGTGGGAACCCTTATTATTATTATTTATTATTATTATTATTATTATTATTAATCCCAGGCACCTTACCAACCTCTCGGTTACTTCTACCACTGGTTCTAAAAATAAATAAACAGCTTCTGCACATTTGACAGCTGGTGGCAGTGATAAGTACTGTACTGCTCACTGCCATCCCCATTCATTCTCAATGAGCCTGCCACTGGAAGAAGCTACATGTGGTGTCTTTCCCGAGACAACGGTTCACTTCTTAAAGAAGTAGTAACTGCATAAGGAAGTAGTTTACTGTCCTAAATCAGGTAGGACAGTACTGTACTGAGAGCAAGTCGTATTACTAAAACTGGGAAAAAACTTACTCTGTCACAAGGGAAATTTGTATTCTAGTAATTTATTTATTTATTTTTATGGAGATTGAGCTTTTTAAATATCACACGGATTTGACATGCCTATATGGGAGTTTAATTTACCCTTTCATTGGTATGGCACTGCCATCATTGAGATAAAAGATCCTTTCAATTAATTAGTATGATTGATATTAAAAGAGACCCTGTCACTAGATCATTTATTTAGGATATAGCCTAAACAAATTTATTATTTTTAACAATTTATATAACATGTTAATTCTTTATTTATTTTTTTAAATTCTACTTTAGGTTGGTGACAAGGTCTCATTAGATATATATATATATATATAGGGCATATTTATAAAGCAGTGAATGTGATATTTAGCAAACATTCACTGCGGGAGAATCAAGCACTGAGATTTAAAACGCATGCACCAGGAAGATACACCTGCAGTAAATGATTGGTAAATGCCACCTTCACAGCTTTGTAAATGGTCGTTTATACATTGCATTAAGAGAAATGGCAAAGCCAATTAACTCACCAGTATAGCGGAAACCATGGATGAATCCACCTGCAGATTTGCGGAAGTCAATGCTATGACTGGCTGTACCCACCACAAACAACCCTTGGGTATGTCTAGCTTCATAGTTCATATTTAACAAGGGATATTTTTTCTTTAGGTCAGACTTCAGTCTGACAGATCTGCAAATACGACACAATAGAAACATTATACTATAAAATAAACAGAAGCGGACAATAATCTAAATTGTATAAAACAGACGTACTGATGATTGGGAGAATTAAAACCATGAAGGACGGGTTTCTGACTTCAATTACCACCAGGGTCACCAACTACATGAATGTTATATTAATGTCAGAAAGTGTAAACATTACTCTATGGATAGTATAGTGAAAAAATATTTTCTAAATAAATAGGCTAAAATATGATGAATTTATATATACAAGTAAGCTTTTCCACACCTTCTAATAGTTTTAAGAGTTTTATATTTGTCAACATTTTTTATCTGTTGTTTCCAATGTTATATTGGATTGAAAACTTTTTAGAAGATTAACAAAGCCTGTTCATACACATTGGAGGATAAAGGTGCAGACATAATCCAACTGTAACAGGTAAGAATTATAAAGAACACAGCGAGAGCCCTCCATAAACAATGGAGGAACACTTCTTCTCTTAAAGGGGAATACAATCCAAGAATACATTAAACTTGTTAAAATTCATATTGTGTAACTTGTGACAGTAAGGTACAGTTTGCAGCCATGTATTTTAGGAGATGCATTTTACAAAAAAGTGAATCTATTATGGATAATAATGTTGTTGTATGTAAAATACTTTACAATGGCAGTGGATCAATTTTAAAAGTAAGCTATTAATAGGTCCTCAATATAGTTTTTACTTGTACCCCACACTCTAAATCTGTAGTCTTTGTTTCCCTATTGTACACATAGATAGAAATGCTGGCACTTTGTATTCAATGAAGAACATATGTATGATATATTTATATCAAACACATTTTTCTCAATATAATGTTCCATATGAATAAAAAGAAAAAATCATTTACTTATCAAAGATTGAGAAATCAAATTTCCAACCCAAGCAACGGATGACACGATCATATGGGTCTCGAGCTGCAAAGTTATCAAGATAATCCTTTGGAAGCACAGTTTGAAGAAATGTGTCATTATTTGTAGAGATATTATCCTTTTTTAGATAATGCTTGTGGGTAACATAGAGCTTTCCAGATCCATCGCGGACTAATGCCAGATCAGAAATATCACCTTCTAAAAGCCCATCCAAAGACTTCAGCTGGTAAGTGTCCAAAAGTCCATTATTAATGGCTCTGCAGAAAGAAGCACCGATTAATAAATGCATCTGTTCAGTTATCTATACCTAGCACAGAAATAAATGTTAGTCATTTCTGTACAATAACACATACTGAAATTGGTGAAAGCCTTTACTGAATGACATACCTTATTCACTCACCTTAAATCCCCCACATAGTGTGTAGACCAAGAGAGGCGAACTCTTGACCGGCCAAGCATGTGTATAAAGTTGGTATAACCCAAGATATTGTCGGCTGTTTCAAATGCAGAGTTTCCACGTCCCAAAATAAGAACACTTTGTCCTGTGAAATTGTGAGGATCCACTGACACAGCTTCATAGCCCTCTGTATATTCTGCACCAGGGAAGTCTACTATGTTAGGCAAAGACAAGCCACTGGCCACCAACAAAACACTGAAACAGACAATAAGAAACTACAAGTTATACAGATAATGCACACTGACAAAATCAAATTACTAAGTAAATTACATTTAAATAAATTTAAAAACAAGCAAATATACTTTTATGCATATTCAGTGTATTGGTATGTATATACCAATATTGGGAAATGAATAACGGGCACAGGTACTAGAGTGGTACACTAAGAAAAAAGATATATAATAACATCCCAATCAAGGACTATGTTTCTTTTTATATCTGTTGTTATTATTATAATTATCTGATGTAGCAGATTAGTATCATATTTCATTGTCTAGGCCAGGGGTGGGCTAACTTTAGTCAGGGGCCAATATCTGATAAAAGTTTGAAAGAGGGGCCAGGCTGATGGATGCCATCATGATGCCACTGAATGTGACGTCATGATGGCATAACCCGGCCCACTCTCCAATCGCAGATCTGAGCCTGTGATGGGAGAGTGGGCAGGTTGTGTGCAGTGACACAGCCCCCCACCTCCACGACCTGGGATACAAACGGGGGACGTGTTCTGTGGCTCGGGCCAGTGCTTCTCCTGACCCTGCTCTGTCAGGCACTGGCCAGAGCCACGGACCATCCAAAGGGCCAGAGAAACAACCTAATTGGGCCGTAGTTTGCCCATGACTGGTCTAGGCTATATTGGATTTAGCTTACTTGCACTCATGTTCTTGTCCTGTTTGATCCAGAAGTACAAATCGATGTCCATTCCATGCTTCCAGGTTGGTTTCTATCCTGATGTTTTTAATATCTGTTCCATAGCGCACTTTGATTCCTGTACTAAAGTTTTGTAAATACTTCACCATATCATCTGCATGAGGAAGGAATTCATGTGAATAATGCCCAAAATGTAACCGCTCATCTTTGCTCAGAAGAGAATTCCAGTCATGTCGAAGATTAAACTCTTTGTTTTTACGACCAGTATATTGTTTGTTTATACTGATTAATTTACGGTGACGAGGAAATTTATAGAAGAAACTTCCAGGTCCATGGTTCCTTTCAAAAACGACATAATCTCTTCCAGAATCTTCAAGAAACTTTGCGATCTGAAGCCCTCCTGGGCCGGCACCAAGGATACAGTAATCATTAAAGTGTTGCTTTGAGGACACAGATGAAAGGCTCAAAAGAACAATGATCTGTATAGCCCACATTCTGCACAACAAAAGATGAACAGTTATATTTATACAGTATATAATTTCTTTAAACCATGAATATTACAGTGAGAAATAGTTGATTTTGATATGCATAGCAATCTCTCCTATCACATATGTTCCATGCATTAAAGCTGAACTCCAGTCATACTTTTAGTCTTGTACAGTTGTACATGCTCCTTTTCAGAAATAGCTTACTTTGGTTCTATTGTACAATGTGATTTTCTCACAGTGTGCATCAGAAGCTGCAGCAAGACAGGTAAAGCCTGTTTTCTGACTGATGGACATCAAGCATCATCAAGCCCTTTGCTCCCCAGCCTTACTGTCCGTGGCCTTCCCTTTCATTAGCAAGTTGATGATACCAGGGAACCAGGGAAGGCAAAATATAAAATTAAAACTCAGCTTTATTATACATTCAAAAGCATAGAAAAGTCAGTTATTCTACATGTTATACTTTCAGGATCTATTCAGCAAAGTGTCCATTGTGATGGAGTCACAAATCTTGCCATGTAAGTTATGTGCATATTATTTCATTAATTACATACACACTGGACAATAAAAAATCACTGTTCAGAACTACATGGAATCCCAGAATGAGATTGGCCTTAATATTGGCTTTACAGTTTGCAAAAAAGTGTGCTTTTGGTTATATAGGTAGTGCCCTGGTTACATACAATATAGGGACTGTAGGTTTGTTCTCTATTTACTTAAACAATTATGGATTTATATTTAGCTTATGTAAAGAAAAACTAACTTTAGTATATTTTGCACTGACAATACAGATTTGATAAACAGTGGTACTAACATCATGCAACCTAGAAATTTGTCGCTACAATTTCCCTATTTACAGGTTTTGTTATTTTTAGATATATAAAAAGGAAAATGTATATTGTATTATGGATTTAGTTTCCAGACTTAAAAACCACATTTAAAGCACAACTAAAGTTTCACTCTCAAAACTTGCAAACAGAGGTGTATTGCAGAAATGGCCAGCTGACGTCCTTTTTGGAATAAAACATATTCACCTGCCTGATTGTTCTCCTCAACTGTCACAAACAGCCGGGCTGCACATACACAATGGACAATCAACATTTCTGAAGATTAAAACAAGAGAAGAAGTAAGAAGATGGTGATGTCTGCAATGGAATGGCGACAAGTAAGTGTATTTATAAAAAAGCAATCAGACAGGTAAGGGTATTTTATTGAAGAAGGGAAATCCCTTATCCCTTCTACAATAAAGGACCTACCTGGTTACAATTTTTTTTAACAAAAGGGTTTAATACCGCTTTAGGTAAGGGTCTGAAATTAAAAACATTAAAGCGGAACTTTAAAAAAAAAATTGTGACCAAGCGAGTCCTTAATTGCAGAAGAGACAGGAGATATCCCTTCAGCAATAAAACAAACTTACCTGCCTGGTTACAATCTTTTTTTTTTACATTCACCTGTACTGACTCTATTGTGGGTAATGCCATCTTCAGCTTTTCTTCCAGGTGTCGATTCTTAATCCATTGGCTAGGATTACATAGCTTCCACACGATAATAAGACCAGGGGTAAAGTGAGGCGGGCACACGCGAGCACGCCGTGCCCTCACTTTTTTTAGGAATGAGACGTTTAAGCTGCGTACACAC
>NC_092865.1:41370239-41390621 GCF_032062135.1 Pyxicephalus adspersus | reverse complement strand
GCAGATATCGTGCAGGATCGTTCGTCGTTCGTTTACAAACGATAATAATTGGAAGTGTGTACGTAGCATTACATAACAATGATGATCGCCATTGGATAGTACCGTGTCCTGAAGAAAACTGCAGACAGGTAAGCAAGTTTTACAGTACCAGGGACATCACCTGTCACCTGCTATAAAAATCTTGCTTGCAACTTTGTAATATAGAACTATAATTCTGCTTTCAGGTCACAAATATTGAAAATAGTTCAGTAGCAGAAAATGATAACCAAGACACCTAAACCTAACAAGATACAAGTAATGTGCTATAAGCTACATATAATTTCTAGCTTTGTCCTTTACAAATCTTCTGAAAAATAGTTCTGCACTTGATCACATGAGTTCTGCAAATGATCACATTTACAAACGCAAACATAAAATCATGTGACTTAGGCTACATACACACGTGCAATAATTATTGTTGGAAACAAACGATTAATGACAAATATTCGTTAACAAAAAAAGTGCACAACGACTAGTCAACGACACCGATGAACAAGGAATCTCGCTGGAAAAGAACGAGCGTCCTAATGGATCTGATTGGGAGACAATCGCTCGCTATCTATTGTGTGATCGTGGATTGTTCTGTGATACACTTTCTCCGGTACACGTCACTTCCTGCATCGTTCAAACGATCATATTGAACGCGTGTACATTATTGGTGGATTATATTTAAACGATTGTATTGTTAGAGCATGTACAGAATCGTGCACAATACAATCATTCGAAATAATCGTGAATAATCGTTGATCTGTCGTTAATCGTTCATTTTCTAACGACAATTATTGCACGTGTGTACGTAGCCCAAGGACCTGTGTCCATGGGTTTTTACTTCAAATCTATAGGGATGTAAAATGGTTTAGAGGAATGTTGACTGCAGGTCAGAGGTCTCTGGCAATGAATTGTAAGTGATGTGAAGCTGAAACTGATAGCGCTGCCATAGATCTATACACTAGGAAGGGGAGGGCGGTGTAAGGTACAGCACAGTATTCTGCAATGGGAACACATGGGAAATCTCTATTTACATGATATATATATATTTATGTATAGTACATACCACAAACATTATGTCGTGGTAGCTACTCACCTCTCTTACATCTCCCTGGATTATCATAATAATATTAATAATAATAAGGTGATCATCTAAATTTGTATGAATCCCATCACTGGTCTGCAGAACAGATCTGACATTTGGGTAAATCATTGATATTGACAAACCAGTTCCATCTCATACAATCCTGGTCAGGCTCTATGACAATCTGTGCAATGATTTCCCATGAAAGCTGCATTACAGCACCGATCACAGAGGAACAAGGGGAATGATCGGTGTCAGCACCCGGCCCATGTCACAATGCAGGCTGCACGACCTCCAGGGCAGCGCCATATGCGATCAGATGAAGCAGAGCAGACATTTCTAGGCTGCTGTATACAATGTATCGCTCCATTCATTTCCGTTATGGAAAGCACCAGCCAATCTACAGAGCAACCCAAGTCACGTGGTATTCAGAGGGCCACTAATCTTCAAACAACAGCGACTCCTAGCGACATGTTGTTAGACATTGCAGCTTTGCTGGGAATATTGCTGTGCTGCCTCTGCTCCTATGATGAGGAGTACAGCAGACATCTTCATGATCAAATCTTGTACCTGAGGGACTTGCAGTGACACACTTCTGTGTCTGTAGCCCACATGCTAAGTTTTCTGAATGACCTGGCAATTATGCTGCAATTATGCAGACTTAAAGCGGAACTAAACTAAAAACAAAAAAATGACACCTTTAATCTTACCTCTTTGATGGCGCTGGTCCTTGCGATTCGTTCTCACGTCGCCCTCAGATTTCTCTGCTCTCTGGCTCCCCGCCATCTTCTGTCTTCTCTTCCAGTCTTCATGCTATGTCACTGCACCTGTGTAGTGGGAAATCGGGCATGGGCAGAAGGCGCAGAGCCTCACGGGATGCATGACATAAGTATCCTCAGTAGCTCTGTGCTCCTATTACGTCATGACAGTATTGCACCATTTTTGGGTGTTGCAAAAAAAAAAAAATTTTACTTTATTTATAAGGGTTGTCTACCCCTCTTTGTAAAGTACAATTGTTGAGTTTAGGTCTGCTTTAACAGTAATAAATGCATAGTGTCTACTGCACACCTTTGCTTCAGGCCTGGAGGGACAGTCAGTGTCAGACCTTCAGCACAGTCTACATTATGGTCCATCGCTTCTGACCCTAGTGCAGAACTAAATGACAAATCTTTAGTGCAGACATCAATCACAAACACCTGAATAAAGACCTCAGTAAAGGTGCGTACACACTTCCAATTTTTATCGTTCCAATCGAACGACAAACGATCGATTGGGCAAAAAATCGTTCGTAAAAAAGTAACCAACGACGCCGACGAACGAGGAAACTCGTTGGAAACGAACGACCGGACCGGCGGATCGGACGACGATCGTTGAACATCGTTCGTGTGTACGGTCGTTCGTTGATCGTCCATGTTCAGAGCATGCGTGATGAACGAACGTCCGTTCACTTTCCTGTCGTGCACATAGTTCCTCTATCGCTCAAACGATCGTATCTATTGTGTGTACAATATCTACGAACGATCGTGTCGTTATCTCTATGTGCAGGATCGGTGCTATACGATCGTTCGTAGATATCGTGCAGGATCGTTCGTCGTTCGTTTTCCAACGATAATAATTGGAAGTGTGTACGTAGCTTAACAGACAGCCAGGAAAGATCTTAGTAACTGGCCTCCAGGAAGCCGATTACCTACTTAATTCTGCTTCTTAAAGCCACTGCCGCTACCACCAATCTCTGTTGTGCCTGTCCTCCCCTGATAGACTAGTTGTCAGAGGACAAGGAAATCATCCCTAGAAGGTATCAGATATTGATACAGAATACAGTGGTACCCCTGTATAAGTCCGCTTTGGAATAAGTCCAACTTGGTATTGACTCCTGTCTGGACACAAAAAAAATTTGCTTGGTATACAACCTTTGTGCTAGAACTTGTATGGGTCAAAATGAGTCATAACACCATGCGCTACCCTTATTTACCTCTCTCGAGACAAAGCCACGACTGCCCACGAGTGTCAGTATGCCAGTTACTACCATTCAGTGAACAACCCGCGCTATAACTCTCTGTGAATTACATAACATCTCCTCCTCCTCCCTTCTCAGCGCCGTCCTAGTAGGCACTCGACTCTTCTCAGCAAGGTAAAATGAGGGTAAATTTTTATTTATTTCATCTAATTGCTTTTGTATTTATGTATTTTAGTATTAGGCAGTGTTTAAATTATTTTACATAACCATAGCCCTGCTTGCACATGACTAGATTTGTCAGCTGAACTTCACCTCATTTACTAAACAAAATAAAAATCCCCTTGCATGGTGTCTAAATGGCCCAAACCTTTTTTAGTAAATCATATTGTGGAGATCAGATATGACAACCAGGTGTAACTGCACACAACAAGCTAAATATTAATCTATGCCAAACCTCCTGTTGTCTCAGGTTCTTACACCCCAAGCTATTCATTAACCTAACCCCAGATTTCTGTTATCATGAAGACCTTGCCAAGATGACCTTCTGTTCAAACCAAACATCATAATGGGGAGGAAAAGTGTTTTTGAATGTGGCATTGTTGGTGGTGCCAAGCGGGCGGGACTGAGTATTTCAGAAACATATGCTCTGCTGCAATTTCTCACACACAATTATAAAGAGAAAAAGAAAGGCAAATATCCAGTGAGTGACAGTTTTCTGGGTAAAATAAATGCCTTGCTGATGCCAGAAATTTTGAAAAGGGAACATTGCCTGGTTTAATGAGAATCTATTTCTTCTACGACATTCGGAGAGTAGAGTCAGAATTTGGGGTCAACAACATGAAAGCATGGATTCTGCCTTGTATTACCAGTTCAGGTTGGTGGTGGTTTAATGGTGTAGGGAATAAGATATAGGTGTAACTTATTAAAATTGAAAAGAATCCAAATAAGTCCAGGAGGATCGCTGTTTGTAGAAAAAAAACATTTGTAGCCAGATTATCTTAAGGTAACTCACGATTTTTTATTGTGCATTTGCCACCTTCAATTGGGGTGGGTATAGTTCTCATACAATTATCAAAGTTCAGAAAAAGCTACCCTACCGCAGACTAGCATGTGAATTATTGATTACACAAACCTTTGATGCTTGGTGTGACCAACCTTTGCTGATGTGGCAATGTAAGACTCTATATGTGTGTATCAGAGGAATCATGGGCCCCTTAACTAGGTAATTTTTCGGAGGTAACTTTAAGGTAGTCCCAAAGGCATCAGTTATTTTGAGCTAAAAGGGTATTACCGTGGGGATCATGCATAAACTGCCATCTAGAAAATATTAAAGGATAACAATCACATGCATCTGATTATTAAAAACTATATTATGATCCCTGTGTGTGAATGAGGGACCAAATTTTTTAATTTGACCCCCAAACAGAAAATGTTGGTATGTATCTACAACAATAGGATCTTCTTCCCAACCCATTTGAAACTCCAGCAGCATGTGGCTATTACTCAGCACATTTTGCTTAAAAAGCTGGAATAACTCAGCAATAACATCTGCTATGAGACATTGATTTATTGGTTTCCTGTTTCAGTGTTTGTGCAGATTTATTTAGCTCCATGGGAACAGCACTCTGCCACTCCCGCAAGCTGAGAGAGGTTGAAGTTGTAAAACTTTTCGAAGCGAAGGAAAATAACATCAAAATGAAAGCATGACATTGCAGAGATTTGTAGGAAGAGACTCTGTTGTTCTTCCCATTAATCATCAAAAATGGAACTTCTGCTGACAAAACTTTATTTTATCTTACCAATAACATAAGAATCATGTATTTAACTCTATTTAATTATAAAACAACAATAGGACTTAAGTTGTTTAGAGCACAGTGCATACAGCTCCCTAAGCGACACACTGGGAACAATTGTAATAAGTTTAGGAAGAATTTGAGGGGCACAATTATACTTATTTCTAGTGTATAAGGTTGTGTTGAAAAAAATGTCAAGCATTCCAACATGCTACAGTGCAGATATGTTGGGAATTGTGAACTGCCGTGACAAGCAATGCATCACACTAATGTTTGTTTCACATCATTGCCTTAATTCAATGCAAGTTATTGCAAGATATAATGCTAATAAAACCCATGTTCCTTCTATCTGCCCCTTTCCCTTGGGTTATTCAACAACACACTGTATTGCTACCATCCATGGAGAGCATAGGCAAAATTAATAAATCACCTATAGTATGTCAAAAAGTTGTAATAAACTGTAAATTTTTAAACATATATTATTGTAAGCATTTTTGTAGTATTCCTCTTCTTTTTTCTTGAGTGGATTTTTACTAATCATATTTATGGAGAGGTAAATAATTACGTTTCTGTATTTCATTTCTGTGACCACATCATATCTTAATTCAAATAATATAAGTGATGGTTAATACCTACAATCTTTTCATGTGCCACATCCCTCATATAATTACATATGGGTTTTCCAAATGTACAAAACATTTTTTGGGATTTTTAAGGCACCAAATATTTGTAACAAATAACAAATAGATATTTGTAACAAATAGATATTTGTAACAAAGACATTCTGACAAATCAGATCTTATGTAATTATGAAATATATAGCACATTTGCTGTATGGAATTGTTCTTGCCACTATCTGTTACACATGTGGATTTCTTATCTTTTAAACCAATTAAACCAATGCCTTGGTAATTATTTTTTTAATGTATTTATTGTAAAAAATGTTACAGCCACTAGCCCCAAATTTCGCTATACTGTGGTACCTCAGTATAAGTCCGCTTTGGAATAAGTCCAACTTGGTATAAGTCCTGTATTGACACCAAAAATCTTGCTTGGTATAGAACTTTCGTGCTAGAACTTGTATGGGTCAAAATCAGTCATAACACCGCGCTCTACCCTCATTTACCTCTCTCGAGACAAAGCCACGACTGCCCACGAGTGTCAGTACGCCAGTTGCTACCATTCAGTGAACAACCCGTGCTATAACTCTCTGTGAATTACATAACATCTCCTCCTCCTCCCTTCTCAGCACCGTCCTAGTAGGCACTCAACTCTCAGCAAGGTAAATTGAGGGTACATTTTCAGCAGAGTTTAAATAATTTCATACAGCTCAATCAATGTATAATATGCCAATAACAATAGGATTTTTTTCTTTATGGGAACAGATTAATCAGTTTCCCTTTATTTCTTTTGGTAAAAAATTGTTTGGTATAAGTCCTTTTTGGTATCCAAGGATCTGGAACGGATTAGAGACTTATACCAAGGTACCACTGTATATGTATAGTAAAGACAAAAATCTGTAACTAGATCTTTAATGGGTTGGCAGCTAGACTGTTGGTCTAGGGAAAACGGAAGAATGTAAAAGGTCCTTTTCACACTTTTGCAGTGCCATATTATATGCATTTGTGTTGCCATTCATTTATTGGTGCTTTGAATGCTGCATGCATGGTTTTTAGTCTGTTATTGTGCTAATTTAAATAAGTGGGCTGCTGTAATGTATGGTACATTAGAGGTGAACCAAGCACAGGTGAACTTGTGTTGGTTGAATCCCCCACAGAGGTCCTGGGTGGTGTGAATTGGCTCTAATAGTCCTCCACCTCAGTAACCATTCACACCATACTAGTTATGTGTTTTCTGTCAAAAAAGCTATTCTTTTACCAATCTGAATAATGATCCATGCCAATGGTAGATTTTCAATCCAATATCTAGCACTGACAGAGTGACAGGCTGTCCTATTATAAGAAAAGCGATGTACATACAGCACTGTTCTGCTCCATGAAGAGGGGAGGGAGAAAACGACGGAGCGGCACCCCGCTGCGCTCTCCCCCCTTTCACTTCCATTACGATCATTGATTGTCCATCGTCTGTGGATCCGCCAGGGCAGTTGTTTGGACGATGGATGACGAGCGTTGTACACACGGAAGATTCTCGTTCGATATTGGCCCTGGACTGATTATCGGATGAGAACAATTGCACGTGTGAACCTAGCCTTGGCATTAGAGTTTTACTATTAGATTAAACAGTTACAAATGATTTGGTATTGTGAAGAAAATGCAGAAAACAGAGTGATAAAGAAATGAGGTGAAAACAAATACACAATTGTATATTTGTCTAAACAGTTCTTCTCGGACTTTTAGCAGACGTTAGGTATTCCCAGCTAACCTCTCATTTCTGCTAAGTCATGGTAAGATTCCTAAGCTCCCAGGGACTGCTCAGACTCCCCAAATCTGCATGGTCATTCTTTCATTTTACAGGGTAATTTGATGTGGTCTAAATTGCTGTTCAGATTCACCACTTTAACCTCCCACAAATTGCATGAGTGAAAGTGTTTTGTATGTGCTACTGCTGATTCATTGTCAATATGTGTTTAAGGTCAATCACAGCAAACAAAGAACTCAAGTATTGCTTCATGGTAATGCTGAGTCACTCTTGTTTTTCAGGCTCTCAGCTCAGGAATGCTGAGTCATAGTCAAATGTTCCAGGAGATGGAAGTGGGAAGTGAAAGACAGAGTTCCTGTATGTCATCTGACTTCCCTTTTATTAACTCTTTCCCCTCTTGACCTTATTATACTGGTTTATGTTGAGAATTAGATACACAAAGTTTTGCATTTTAATGTGCTTTTGGTAAGGATCTGCAGCATCTGCAGCATCTGCACAGCAAATAGAAAATTGCAAAAGGTCTCAGCAGTAAAAAGATGTGAGAGAAGACAGGAAATATATGTATTCTGTTTCTGAATGATTATTTGCCAATGATCAGTCTTAATAGGAATAATAATAAATCTATTGGTGAATTAGAAACCTAGTGAAAGTGCAGATAACCTTTTAAATTCTTATCTGTTAGACAAAAATCTGACCTCATTTGCAGCACCGGTCAGATCTACAGTTATGCAGCACAGATCAACACTTTGATTTCCTCCCTGTTGTAAGCTGTACAGGCAAGGCTACAAGTTCTGGAAGGACGAAGGTGGGAGAATGGTGCTTTAGGTCTTTCCTACATAATGGTTCACAAGTAATAGGTGAAAAATTGGTGTACACAATGAACAACACAGACTAGAGGTGGACATTGTAAAGCTAGGTACATGTGCTAGATTATTGTCGCCTGAGACAAGCGATTATGATCTTCTCAGGCAAAAATCTAGCATGTGTACAGTGATTCCCTGAATTTGTTCATAAATCCATCCTGGCAGATCAGTAAACAACTAAAGCTGCGTACACACTTGCAATTTTTGTCGTTGGAAAGGATCCTTCACGATCCTTTCCAACGTCAAGGGACTGCACGATGCATGAACGGTGCTGTACATACAGCACCGTTCATGCTCTATGGAGAGGGAAGGGGGAGAGCGACAAAGCGGCACCCTGCTGTGCGCTCTTCCCCTTCCCTTTCATTAGAATCGGTTGTCGTCCATCGTCCGTGGGATCCAGGAGGACAGTTGTTCGGACGATGGACGACACCGACTGTACACACGGCAGATTTTCGCCCGATATTTGGCCGATGCCGATTATCGGGCGATAAAAATCTGACGTGTGTACGCATATTTAGAATGGATGACAGCTGTACTTTCATATAGAAGAGAGCACAGACCCTGCATGAACAAGCTTACCTTTCTTCTCCATACATCAAAAAAAAAACTCTCACCATGGGACTCAAGTCCACATACTTCTGGAAGCTCATCCTCCTCCTCAAAAAAAAAAATAAAATAAAAATTAATCTGTTTAACCTTTTCATATATTTCTAAAAGTAATACTGATATGAAAAATAATAGAAAAAGAGGTGAAGTTTGAGTGACCTGCATACCTTCAAATTTGCTAAATACTAACTTTAGACAAATGTTTGCTTTCTAGTTTTGGAGTGGGAGGCAGTTAAAACCCTGTTATTATTTGACAGTATTTATATGGCGCTGACATATTACACAGCGCTGCACATAGTCCATAGTCACGTCCAAAGTCTTTAGTAACGTCACTAGCTGTCCCTCAAAGGAGCTCACAATCTAATGTCCCTACCATAGTCATGTGTCTTTAATACAGTCTAAGGTCAATATTTTAGGGAGAAGCCAATTAACCTAACAGCATGTTTTTGGAATGTGAGAGGACACTGGAGTACCCGGAGGAAACCCACGCAAACATGGAGAGAACCTGCAAACTCCATGCAGATCCTGGCTGAGATTTGAAGCTTTGAACCTATGCTTTTATTTCTGTCTGTCCTACTACCGGAGAGATGGACAGGGACAACAATTTACCATTTTTCCCATTCTCTTAAAATGTTTTTTTTTACTATGTTTATTTATACATCAGTGAATCTGGCATTCACTGAAACATTCCCTGGCGGAGAATCTTCCAGGGCCATGTGTTTTAATGGCAGTAATTGATTCGTCACCAGGAAATGTTTCAGTGAATGTCAGATTCACTGCTTTATAAATAGTTCCTTATGTCTCCATTGCTCCCTGTCCTGAAAGTAACCAAGGTGAAATAGAGACTCAGGCAGTAATAAAAACCGAGGCTGTAATTCTTTCCTGATCCATCTAAAAGAAATGTACAAATAGACAAGCACTGAGTGTTAAGATAATTGGCCTCTGTACAAAATCAGATTCATTTAATTGCAGTCAGCTCAAATAAAAAGACTTGTAATTAGTAGATATGCCCAGTTTTCCTCTTGCTTTAAACTTGTCCTTCAATAACAGAATAGTCTGCATAGTGTGTCATCAATAATTAGAATGTTATCATTCCTGAGAATGTCTGTAAAGTGTTGCAAAATAATGTGATACGTGCAAACAGGCATCTTACTATTAGTATACAGAAAATATTCATTAAATAGGTCAGGGTAATAGTATGACTGTAGTCCTGTGCAATGTTGCCTTTAATTTTGATGCGGAGGAGCTATATAAACATTTTATAATTGTGCAAAGAGCTGCTAATAAGGTTCTCTGTGCTGTTTCCTCTTTGTATTTATATCCCGTCCTCTTATCTCTTATCTGCTGTACAAAACTCAACCAAGAAAGAAGGAACATTGCATTGTGCACAAACCCTAACTTTGTACCAGAAACTGTCTATGGGATGCGCACATGGCATTTTCTGTAAATCACACTCTGAAAGCAGATTCCCCTGTTAATTCAGTCAAACTTAATATAAAGCTTTAATACAAGAATAAGGGTAAATGTCAATGGGTGTTGTTTTTTATGTTTATTTTGCTATTCAAATTTATTTGCATTTAAATAGCCAACATGTTTGTGTTTGGTATGTAAATAGATGTACAAAGTAATTTAATGTTTGAATGGCAAACATAGCATTTCACAAACAGGCTGCAATTGACTTGCTTTACCTTTAGTTCAGGCGCACCTCAGTAGGACATGCTTTCAAAACATCCTAAGGAGGTCAATCACCTAGGGCCCGATTTAATAAAAGCTCCCCAAGAAGAGATAATAGACTGTCATGGGTGAACCTAGATTATCCAGCAAACCTATTATAGAATTCTTAAAAATTTGTTATTAGTTGTCAAATGGTTTCAGGATTCATTCCACGGTTGCTGGATCACCCAGGTTCTCCCATGTTAGTCTCTGATCTAATATATTACTGTTAATGATCTCTTAAGTTTGTAAATGATAATATAATATACCATTATTGATTTATATATTAAACTTTTTTATGTTTTTTTGTATATTGGTATATATATGTTAATTATATATAAATGTTGATTGATGTTTTTCCTTTAGTGTTATGGGGGACTTATCTGAAGCTTTGAAAGATGCAACAAAGGAGGTCCATCAGCAAGCAGAGGACACAGAGTTCATGAGGAATTTTCAGAAAGGACAGGTCACATTAAATGAGTTCAAGGTAATGTTTTTCTGGTTTAAATGTTTCATAAAAACATTTTCTATTATCTCGTTAATAATAACAAATGATAAACTTGTGGAGACATATAATTAGTTTAACATTTTTACACTTGAGATATATAATAAATGTGAAATCTTCCTGATCCTTTATCTAATATTCTGACCTTCTCTTTTATAGCTCGTGATGTCGTCCTTATACTTTGTGTATGAGGCCCTAGAGGAAGAGATTGAGCGCAACAAAGAAAATCCAGTATTCTCTCCACTCTATTTCCCACTGGAACTCCATCGCAAAAGTGCTTTGGAAAAGGATCTTGAATACTTCTATGGACCACAATGGAGAAAAAAGATTCTTTTCCCACAATCCACAAAAAATTATGTTGAGAGGCTTCAACATGTCGGTCGTAAGGAACCAGAGTTGCTGGTGGCCCATGCATACACAAGATATTTAGGCGACCTTTCAGGTGGTCAGGTTCTCAAAAAAATTGCACAGAAAGCTCTCCAGCTTCCAGCCACTGGGGAAGGACTGGCCTTTTTCACTTTTGACCATGTAACAAATGCAACAAAGTTCAAACAGCTATATCGCTCCAGAATGAACTCCCTAGATATTGACAGTTCGAAGAAACAAAGGATCTTAGAAGAAGCAAAGACGGCATTTTTACTGAATGTAAAGGTATGTGCTTCCCTATGTTTTTGGATTTGCATTTTTTGAGTAATATTTTTTTCAAACTTAATGAATATATAAATAATTTAGTAGTACTACTGTACACCTTCTTCTAAATTAGGAAAAACTGTAACTGTTATCATATAACTAATTTATTGTATTGTTTTTTTTAGGTATTTGAGGAATTACAAACATTATCCACAACACAGAATGGTCATTTAACAAGTGAAGCTCCAACATTAAGAAAAAGAGTACCCAAAACAATACAAGGTTAGTGAATACAATTTCATTTTGAATTGATTCTTCATGCTGCAAAACAATACCAGTCTTTTATTATTAATATTGACAATAACATGCTTTTGAATATTAAGTTTTTTTTCTTTCTTTGTAGGGTGTTTAGAATTAGGTGTAGACTGATGACCATTGCTGTAGTACTAAGCTACTACTAAGCTAATATTTAAAGGCTATGTCACAATATGGCAAAATAAACCAAATTATATTTAGTGCACCTCTGGAATACATGCACATTTCAGTTTTTTTATCCCTTTAAATATGATGCAAGTACAAAAAAATAACTGTGCCCAAAATATAGTATAGTCCTACCTTCCTTTTGACATGACAGCAGAACCTTAGATTCCTAAGCAAAGGGTGTCAGTCCTATCTATTTTATTTTTGAAATAGCAGAAAGAACAGAACGTCATCAGCTCATAAGATGTCTCAGTACCATATGTGGGCTTTACTTAGAGTGATCTGCTGTTTTTTCTGTCTGCATAGAGATCTAATGATGACATCACAAGGGTCTAAAATCAGGTATATAAAGAAAGGTGAACTAGAAAAGGCACTATGGAAGCAATTTAAAGCTCAACCTAAAGTACCCTTTTACTGGTTGAAAATTAAAGGCATTTGGATATGCATATTTGTAAATAAATAGTTATTGCAAGTAATAAAGCATCCATGTAATTCATCTAAATTTCAAAAGAACATAGGATATTTTATTCAGAAAAGAATATATCATATATGCATTGTATTATAAATATAAAAAGCAATGAGCAGGCAAAGACCTATTATGTTGCAAATGTTTAACTAATATTTCTCTTTTCCACAGAAGACTCCTCCTACAGAAATCATACCTCCGAGCAGACAGTATTCTTCAATCAGTTTACTAAATGGGCTGCTATTGGTGGATGTGTTCTCTTGGCCATCATGGGACTCTACATTTTTTAATATTGAACTGTTGAAATATAAACATCTCTTTAAAATGTAGCAACTGCAGAGTTCGCACAAAACCAAAATCCAAAGAATCATGTTTAATTGTTCCAGTATATCAATATTCTGTAATGTCTAATTACTTCTCTCCTAATATTCAGTGATACAATTTATTTTTCTAATATTTTATTCAGTAATTGCTTTTTGGCAAATCATATTTTATGCTTTACAATGTCCAGTAGGGTTTCTTGTACTTCCATTAAAGAAGTCATGTACAAGATTGTGGATGGCTTCTAAACTATTGGAAAACTCAAAACAAATTTAGTATATGTGAAAATCTTGCCTTTTCGTGCAGCTCCCTAATTCTTTTGCGGGCTCAATGACAAAAGTATCAAGGAAGATTCAGACTTGTTTTGGGATCGAGTGATCCTGCACCGCTCCCCTCAGCTGGCACCTTGCCATCACTCGATCACTTGCATCGTTGTGCTGGTTCTTAAAAAACAAGCATTTGTACATTTGACATATTCCAGTAGTGAGTGGTAATAGTACTTCTCACTGTCATTCCCCCATTCATATGGAGCTACCCCGCAAGAAGCTACATGTTGCGTCTCCTCAGAGGAAGCTGTAAATGCACCTCAACCTTATGGCCAGTGTGAGCCTTTATTGTGACTTTTTGGGTGATCTATATACATATATTATCAATTATACGCATTACTGCCTCCAATTAATGCTAAAACATTTTCATTCAAATATTTGATATAATGAATGGATATCTGTTTTAAAAGTTCACTAATAAGTTAGATTTGAAATATATATTTAACAGAGACACAACCAGAAGAAAGCCATAATTACCATAATTATATTATACAATGTAACAATTTAACACGTGGAAGAACAACTTAGGAACAAAGTTTTACAAAGTATTATTTCTGGAAACGTAACTTTATTAACTTTATGTAACTATTACAAAAATTTGAAAACATTTTTTAATTATACTGTTCTCAAAGCCTTCATCTGCCCTGTAACGTTTCTATATTTGTACACTCTTTAAATATTGTATATAATGTAAGGATATTTTGTAGCTTATTTAACAGATGTAAGTACTTATCAATCCATGTGAGTGAACTAAATGTTTTTTTACTGACTAAAGAATAAAATTGATACTAACTTTTAATAAGAAATGTCTCTGTTGTTTCTATCTTATTACTATCTATCAATAACGTTCTCCACTACTGGAGAAAATAGACTATCATGGGGGAACCTGGTTGATTCAGAAAACCTGGATTTCTTAAAAATCATTTGCAAGTAGTTGGTAAATGTTTTATATCCTGAACCAGATTCATTCCAGGTTTGCTGGATCCCACAGGTTCTCCCTTGATAGTCTATCTTCCCCAGTCTTGGAGCGTTTCTCTGTCCATTCCCAGTTACATGTCTGGGAATGCTTCGGACAGCTTGGTGGCTCAGAGGTAAGTGCTCTGACCTTTGCAGCACTACGTCCCAGGTTCAAATCTCGGCCAAGGACAGTATCTGCATGGAGGTTGCAGGTTCTCCCTGTGTTTGTGTGGGTTTTCTCTGGGTGCTCTGGTTTCCTCCCACATCCCAAAAACATGCAGTTAGATTAAATGGCTATCCCTGCCCAAAAAAAAAAAATTAGACTGTGTTAAAGACATATGACTGATGTTATTACATTGTGAGCTCCTTTGAGGGACAGCTAGTGACACGACTATGGAGTTTTTGCAGTGCTACGTATTATATTGGTGCTATATAAATACTCAGTAATAATAATGTCTACAGTCTGATCATTTCTTGTAACCTGCTCATAGTTTTAGAGCCATCTCTTTTAGCATGCCCAAATTACTTAAAGCAAAACCAAACCCAGTTTATTCTCTCGATTTCTTTTACCTTCTGGATGCTGCCATCTTCCTCAGGCACATTACATGACCACAAGTGAAACTGTGTAATAGAACAAAAAAAAGGAACAATGAATCTATTGGGGTAAAAGCTAATCTTGAGGAAGAATGAACATCAGCTTCACATGCGGTTTACCAAAGATGAATGTGCGGGGTGATAAAGAGGGAGAAAAACATTGTGTGGCAAAAAAAAATCTGAAAAACAGAAAATAAAGGGAACCTTAGGATTTAGGCTATGTACACACGTGCAATAATTGTCATTGGAAACGATCTTTCACAATCCTTTCCAACAACAAAAGACTGCATGATGCATGAACAAGCTCTGTACATACAGCACCATTATGTTCTATGGAGAGGGGAGGGGGGAGAACGATGAAGCAACATCTGCTCTCTCCCCTTCTCTTTCATTACGATCCGTCCTCATCTGTCGGTCGTGGAACCGCCAGAACGATGAGGAATGTACACACTCCAGATTCTCATCCGATATCAGCCCTGAGCCGATTATCAATCGAGAATCATCTGACGTGTGTACGTGTAGACAGTGACGGGGAAATGGGATAAAAAAATGCCAGGGTAGCCCATTCAAAGTCATGTTTAATCACAAAGTTCTTTATTAGGCTTAGTCTACATGGACTGTTTCCCTAGTGCTTAACCTGAGGCTTTTAAAGCCATGTTTGAAATCCCCATACATTCCAATGAGCTGATCTACATGAGGACGTTTCGTTCAGGCACGTTTATAAGCTTTATCTTAAAAGTAGGGAAAACACAGGAAAACTCTTAAAAACGCTCACAATAAACTCAATGGAGACTTTTACAAGCGTTTTTAAGCTTTTTATGAAAGCTTCTATTGAAAACAATGGGGCTTTTATAAGCATTTTTAACAGGACTTTGAAATCTGGAAGCCCCCCTAGAGGAGCCCCTATTAAAGGAGACTCCCAGATCTCCACCACCCACCCTGAGAATGAGTACAAGGTTAAAGGGTTAAAATGTGTAAAAAATAGGACGAGGCTTTAATGTTAAATTATTTTAATAAATGTGTGCATATTTGTGTAACTAAACTTTTTTTTTTTACAGGTTATCCCAGTGACAGGATGATTCCCATGGCTGCAATCATGACATGAACAAAGCCATGGGACTCCTCCTGACAGTGAGGGATCCCCGGGCACTAGGGAAAAAATGAGGAAAAGGCTCCCCATTCACCTCTAGTGCTTTCTGATTGGCTGAGGTTTTCAGTTTTCCAGCCATTCAGCACTAGACATGAATGGGGAGACTTGTCCCTTTTCATCTCTAGTGCTCTGTGATTGGCTGAGAAATAGGAAACCCTCATGGCAGTTCAAGCATCATCAGGATTTCCCTTTCCTCAGCCAATCAGGGAACTGAGCAATAAGTGGAGCTCTGCTCGGCTCCCCTAATTGCTCCTGCATCCCTAAAGGAGCTGTAGTATGTGCTAGAGATACAGAACACATGTCACAGCTCCTCGTCCGAATGACCATCCAGGCGGATCCACGGACAATGGACAACGAACAATCCTAATGCTAGTGAAGTGGGAGAGTGCACAGCAGGGTGCTGCTCTGTCGTTCTGCCCTCCCCTCTCCATAGAGCAGAACGGTGCTGTATGTAGAGCACTCGTTCATGCATCGTGCAGTCATTAGTAGTTAGAAAGGATCATGAAAGATCTTTTCCAATGATAATTAATGCACGTGTGGACCCAGCCTAAGACCAAACATGAAATGATAGTTATCAAAGTCCAACTATTTGATGCTATTAAATATAGCAGTTAAAGAAAATACACAGTTAAGGTCATACTTACCTAAAAGAGGATCTGAAAAATAAACAAATAACATAAAACAATGGGAAGAGACTGGGTATTGGGGGAGCGGGGTGACCGTTGAAATGGTTGAAACAATACAGAAGCGTACGGCTCGGTAAAGGTTGTCTGATAAGACTACACTGACGCCACGCTGCGCCTCCCTTGTTTTCCATCTCTAGTACAGATCGTGAATTTCGTGCAACATAAAGACGAACATTGTCATTCAGAATATAAGAATTTATTAAAATATTATTTTTGGCTTTATTATTTTATGGTTTTTAATATTAATAAAACATAAAAATTGCAAATAATGTCTACATTTTTCAGTTGACCACTGCTCCATAGAACTCAGAGAAATACAAGGCCTGTATGTGTGGTATGAGGAGCAGAGGCATTCACTTCCACACAGGCACAGACCTTCATGTCATTACATTTTATAGGGATGTTATACAGTTCATATTGGCCATATATACAGGCTTTCACCAGGAATACATATACATTAAGGTGAATGTAACCAGAGAACCCGCTCGCGCCACACACAGCCCCGCCTGGCTCCTATGAATGTCTGTGACGTGGCAGAGTGGCGGGAGAGGCGGAAGTTGTGCCGGTGCTCGGAGAAGGGCGAAAGTTGTGCCGGTGCTCGGAGAAGGGCGAAAGTTGTGCCGGTGCTCGGAGAAGGGCGGACATGGCTGGCTGGGCCGGCTTCTCAGATGATGAACTCCGGAGGCTGAAATTGCACAAAGGTACAAAAGCCCCGCGCTGGGGTCACTTGTGCTGCTTTACCACAGAGCAGGGCAGGTCTACTGACTGCATTGTACATAGCAGAGGGATCAATACACCGGCCGTACATGGGTTATATATAGCAGTGTCCTCTATTCATTCCTCTGCCCCCTTATCTGATTTCAAAGTACTAAACTTCATTGTTTTATTTACATACTTTAATTACATACTAAAGTTTTTTATGCTTTGAAAAGTAAAGAGAATCAGTAGAGGAAGTGATGGGAAATCTCCCCAATTTTTCTCCTGGCATGGTGACATTTCATGGCCTCAGAAAAATGGAACTAATGTACTAAAGGAGTTGTTATTATTCACTGCAATGATTAGATAGTGTGAAATCTGCCAGCCAATGATCTGGGATTTGCTACTCACATGACTGCAATAGTCTGAGGGAAGTAAATCTGGCTTAAGGCTAGGTACACAGTGCAATAATTATTGTTAGAAAATTAATGACAGATTCACAATTATTTTGAACGTTCGTATAGTGCAGGATTCTGTACATGCTGTAACGATACGATCATATATAATCCACCAATAATGTACACACACATGAGATATGATTGTTTGAACAACACAGGAAGTTATGTGTACCAGAGGAAGTGTACCGCAGAACAATCCACAATCATTGAACCGTACACACAATAGATAGCGGACGATGGTTGCGCAATCGGATCTGCCGGAAGGGTCATTCGTTTGCAGAGACATTCCTCATTCAACCGTGTCGCTGGCCAGTCGTCACTTTTATTTTTTTATTGATTATTGGACGGTCAGTCGTTAGTCATTAGTTTCCAGTGATAATTATTGCACGTGTGTAGGTAGCCTAGTCATGTCCAGCCCCCTAGGAGCAGGGAATGGTCTCCTGCAGAGGGGGTCATTATGAAAATAGAGCCCCCCCTTCACTTCCAGAAGCCTGGACAATCACATCTTAGTTTCCTACATTGCAGTTTGGCTGCCAATTCAAAATTCTAGGGTTGTCTCTACCCTGACACCCGCAAATTTCACAAACATAATATCACACTGAGAAAGCTGGAGTCATCATTGGTGAAAGAGGATACAGGGAACCCCCCAGCATTGTCATCAAAAACCCAAAATCTGCTTTCAAAATGGGTTTCAGTGGTAATATTATAACTCTTAGCATTGGCATCTGTGACCACAATACTGCCCGCCGGTGTCGCTGACAACAATACTGCCCCCCAGTGTTGGTGTGCCACACACAGCTACCTCTTGGTGCACATTTAACCCAATTAGGTAATCACTTGATCACATGCTCCACACGGCACTGTGCTTGTCAATATTTTTATTGAGATAAAGGGGGTCCCTTTTAGCTGGGCGCACCACGTGGCACAATCAGTTACCACCCAGATGTTTTTGAGTGGTTACTGAACAGTTGGGTCACAATACAGTGGCTGCCACCAGCCTAAAATTACTTCCCACCCAGCTTAAAGTCTGGGCTGAGTATCGATAAACATACAATATTCAAAAAGAAAGGGTGAATGGGGAAGGGGATGTAGTCCTCGTCTCTGAGAAAACGGTTCTCCTGAATTTCTATTGCTGCTTTGTTACATCCAAACAAAATGTATATTTACAGAGGAACTAAGCAAAGATGAATGCCCTGGGCTCCTGAGGACATCAGATAGGATTTGTGGGGCTCATTTTGGTCGTGACTTGTAGCATTCTATCCTGAGCAAACTGATGTTTAGAGGCCTGGTGTGGACATTGATCTCAATGTATGGATCATCATAACCCCGGTGAAGCACAATACCTGGATCCCCAGGGTTGCACAGTGTACTCTAGGTGTACAATATTTTACTATACTTGTTACCAAACAACTTTATTTTATTTCAGATTTACATTTCACAGATGTATCACAGAATCAAAAACAAACAAGCTGTCCTCCTGAAGCATTCCTAAGCCGCCCCCAACCTTCTGCCAAGAAAAACGTCCAGGAGCCGACTCAAGGCAAGAAAAATCTTCAAGGACAAACTCAGAAAATGGCTGCGAAGAACCAAAGCAAAGCAACAGATCGTTCAGAGTCCAAACTGAAGATGGGCCAGAGTGCAACTCCAATGTCCAGCTCACCTAAAGAGCAGAAACCCTCAGAAGCACCAATAACGGAGAACAAGGACAACAAATCAGAGACACAGAGCGTGAAAATTGAAGAACCAGATGAGCGGCAATTAAAAATGGAAATGGAACTGTTAGTAAGTCTTTCTTTTCTTTTAGTCACCAGTGAAGTTTATTCAGTTAGTGTAGCCGTATTGTTTTTATGTTGTATTTGTTTTGCTTTATGTATACGCAGGATAAGAGTCAGGATTCATCCTTGTATGATAAAGCAATCTGCCACGGGCTTAACCTCTCCAATTCAAGTGAATGAGAGAAATTGTGGCCCTGTGCACATGGCTTCAGCAGAGTGACACGTTGTCTTCCGCAACTGTGGTCGTGTGCAAATCTTATTGCATGCTTTGTGCTTTGCATCTTGACCTATGCCACCACCTTGAGGAATTATTGTGTGCGCTACTGTGCGTGCTTTGTACATTCTAACTTTATACCAGGATGTCTTGTGCTTGTTATGCTGGTACCAGGATAAAAATGGTGTCATGAAAGACATCAGGCATTGTTAAAGCAAATAAGAAAGCAAGTCATCGCTGAACTGCATTGAAGTGTGTTTACTTTTAAAGATATATGAAAAAATTATGATTGTGTTTTTTTTTTTTGATTTGTCACGTATCAGAGGAAGTTCCTTTTAAATACAGTAATATAGATTGTTAGAGTGTTTGCATGAAGTTGTATCTTTTAATCACAATTTTGGTTTTAGTTGGTATTGAATCTAAACTCCGGACAAACCGGTAAGTACACACGCTTTACTAGATACACCGGTTTAACTGATTGTTAATGCAAATATCTAATCACCCTTAATATGCAAGCAACTCAATGAATTTAGTCAAGTAGACATTGTCAGATTGAGCTGCTGAAATGCAAACCGAGTGTAAGAATGGGGAAGGTAATTTAACCACACTAGTATTACTAATTCTGTGCAAATTTCTTTTTTTGCATGGAAATTTATTGTACATTGTAGGCTGTAATTCTTAGACATAACTCGATATTTAATA
>NC_092865.1:41322726-41370136 GCF_032062135.1 Pyxicephalus adspersus | reverse complement strand
TATATATATATATATATATATATATGTATGTATGAATATTTCTTTGTATTGGACTCAATACAGCTATTTTGTATTGAATCCAATACAAAATTTTTTGAATTTCCCGCCCCACCGACGCATGTACCAACATCACCGGGTAACCCCCTAGATCTAATCGGCACTTGGTGGCTGGAGATCGGAGGAGCAAGCTGTGTCCTCGGGACCTGCGGGGACCAGCAGGACGCTGGGGGACAGCGACGGAACATGTTTTTTTTTTTTTTTTAATGCGACCCCGAGTGTGACTCGGGGTTACCGCTTTTTGCAAGTAAAATCCATCCCGAGTCACACCCAGGATTACCGCTAGGGGGTTTAAGTGAGTGAATGTGGCATGGTAGTGTATCAGGTGGGCTGGCCTGAGTATTTCAGAAACTGCTGATCTGCTAGGATTTTCACAACCAACTCTAGGGTTTACTGAAAATGCCAGTGAGTTCTCTAGGAAAAAAAGCCTTGTTGGATTCGGAGGTCAGAGCAGAATGGCCAGACTGGTACAAGGCAATAGAAAGGCAATAGTAACTCAAATAACCACACAAGTTACAACCTAGTCTTGTGAGTCTTGTTTTCCTACTGCATCATTCGGATAGTAGAGCTACAAAGCCAAAAGAAGGTCCAACCCTGTACAAGTAAAGCTGCGTACACACTTGCATTAATTATCATTGGAAACTGACGACCGTTCGTCCAATAATCGTTAACCAAAAAAACTGCACAATGATGCTGACGAACGAGGTATGTCATTGAAAATGTACGATCGTCCCGGTGGATCTGATTGCCCGACAATCGTTCACTATCTATTGTGTGTACGGTTGTTCAGTGATCGTGGATGGTTCTGCAGTACACTTTCTCCTTTACATGTCACTTCCTGCATCTTTCAAAAGATCGCATCTAGCGTGTGTACATTATTGCTGGATTATATTATATTTACGATCATATCGTTACAGAATTGTACACAATACGATTGTTCAAAATATTCGTGCATAATCGTTAGTTGTTCGTTTTCTAATGACAATAATTGCACGTGTGTACCTAGCTTAAGGTGTAAGCACTGTTTTTTTAAGGACAGAAGTCCTGATTTTTCTCTGCAGTAACACTCACAGGTCTTGTCCCCTCTGGAAGGAAGGAGAAGCAGTAGACTGGTCTCTCCATTCTTCTCTCTTACCCCCAGCAAGTTTCTTTTCGGCACATGAACAATTTCAGCACACCTAATTAGCACCTTGGCCCAATTTTCCTTCTCCCGACCTTGAGCTCTTGTTCTTTTGATTGCAAGAGACTTGATACGAAGTCAGAGATTCAGGTATTGCACTGCTTGATCTGTCCTTGTACATGTTTAATAGTATATGTCACATGTTTTATCTTACTATCTGAACTAATTTGTATTCCTATCATTCTTTGTGAATTCATAGATTTTTTTTTTTCAACAGAAAAGAGAAATCTCGTTTGGATCAACTTCAGCTGGAACAACGTTTAATGGAAGAGAAGAATAAGCGTAAGAAAGCTCTGCTTGCAAAAGCCATATCTGAAAAGTGAGTAAAACCAGAGGTATAATGTAATTTGCCAGTGCATGGGGCAACTTTCTGAAACCAAAATTAATAGGAAATATCGTCTTGGGAGACATGGGAGTGTGTCATGCTGATATGTGTATGTAAACACCTTGCACAGCATATTCTGTGGCCATAAATAAAGCCATAAAACTACAACAGATGACAACTGATTTAGATAAGTGTTAATGCATGTACAATTGTGCACATTTTAAAGAGAATAAAACTAGGTAAATCAATTCAATTTTTATATGTCTCTGTAGAATATAGCATGCAATACCAATCTGCAACCCCCGGAGCAAACAAGGTATTTTCTAAGCCTTTACAAGGGAGAGGCATAAACTCACACTACACACTGAGGATTTGGGAGCTTCTCCTGGGCCACAATGTATACATGAGGTCTACAACATTTGGTGGATGTACTAGATTGTAAGCTCTTCGGGGCAGGGTCCTCTCCTCCTGTATCACTGTCTGTATTAGTCTGTCATTTGCAATCCCTATATAATGTACAGCGCTGCGTAATATGTTGGCGCTATATAAATCCTGTTTAATAATAATAATAATAATAATGTCTCTGATTTTGGAATTTAGCACTACGACAAACCATCTAGACACATCTGTGTATGGCAAAAAATAATAAAAAAATTTGAAATTTTAAAGCATGTCTTCTTGTTCAGTACAAAATATAATCGATATGCAGCTTTTCACATAATAGTTATACACTATCCAATACTCCTGTTTGAAATGTCAATAGGTCTATCTGTTTATTTCTGATCACCACCATTTATTGTAAATATACAGTCATGGCCGAAAAAAATGGCACCCTTGCATTTTTCTTGGAAAATGCACCATTTCTCCCAGACAATTAATACAACTACAAATGCTTTGGTATAGTCATGTTTATTTCTTTTGTTGGCACTGGAAGAACACAAGAAGCAGAGAGTGTATATTCACTTTTCATTTCTGGATAGCTTGTTGTAGAGTTCTGACAGGTTTTCATAGATTCAAAACGCAAGAATAATTGGGACATTTGAGGCATATGTTTTGAATAAATGTACCATTTGGTTGGCAAACAATAGCAAAAATATATACTTCATTACATAATCAAGAATACATAAATAGGTAAAACTATACATATACTTGATTCATTAAAAACAAAGTGCTCAGCGGTGACATACAAAGTTTATACTATGTCTCATTTAACATAGACACAATTCGTGGAAGCTATATGTCCACTTCTTCAGGATACAGATGAGATCTACATTATAATGCATAATTCTTTTTAACAATTCCAAAAAAAAAATTTGTAGATCTTAACTCCACATGTTTCAGACCATACAACTTTAGTGGAGTATATGTTTTTTCAGTGATATTCTAAAATAGTATAAAAAAAAAGTCTGTCAGTTATGTACGTTTTCAACGTATTATTGATTTAACAGATCATCATACAAATATACTTGTTATAACCCTCCCAGACATCAGTTGTAACATTTTCTTTGCTGTACAAATTAACATTCCTAAACATCCATAGATTGGACTGAAAAGATTACTGCCCTGGAAGAGTCCATTACTAGGAGTATATCCATTATATTCTATTAATTCTCTTTAGTTAATAGTCTATTAGTTATCAAAATAATAAGGTTAAGTATACAGGTGACCAACAGGCCTTGTCCCAAATGCTTACTGTTAAGTGGTGTATTCTTGGGTTGGATCCCTCTTGTAGCAGCGAAAAAGAAAACTCTATCTTCTGCTGGGCTTTATACCCACATCTGCCCAAAGGTGGGGGATGACATGCCTTATCTGATGCCACTGGCTTCCCTGGAGACATCAGACAAATGTTTGGTGATCGTCACATTCACTGTTTTATATGTATGCTTAGATAATTATTATATACAGAGGAGGCAAAAAAAATGTATACACACTTCAATGGTGGTTATCTATGATTTTCCCTGAAGGA
Organism: Pyxicephalus adspersus; assembly: GCF_032062135.1. NCBI lineage: Eukaryota > Metazoa > Chordata > Amphibia > Anura > Pyxicephalidae > Pyxicephalus > Pyxicephalus adspersus. The sequence continues at coordinate 41,366,608 of NC_092865.1, read as the reverse complement.
AATTTTCCTGGGAAACCCAGTATCTACCCACTAGGGACAGAGTAACAGCAGAGGCACATTATATAGAAGTTATAAATCCAATTAGTCCAACACTTTGAGCAGTGATTGTCACTGGGTTACACACCTAAATGGTGAAAATATTTTTATGCTGCTGTTTTTTAGATTTAAAGAGAAAAAAATTAATATTTAAAAAAAATTGTGATGTTTTAATAGAATATTTAAAATTTAATGTATGTATGATGCTATCTATCACCGCCTGAAAAGTCCCATGTTTTTTTTGTTTGGTTTTGAATTGCAGTATATGAAGGGATGTGGTAGTTTTTGAAAAAATAACCAGGTGGAAGAACAAATGTTAATGTGTGTGTATATATATTTATGTCTATGTAGATCCAAGAAAACTCAGGCAGAAGCTTTGAAACTCAAGAGAATTCAGGTCCAGCTTCAAGCATTGGATGATATGGTGTCCACGGACATTGGCATATTACGCACCCGTATTGAACAAGCATGCGTAGACTATTCGCATGCCAGGTACGTAGTACAGACTGATTTTCTCTAGTGTAATACCATGGGTGTATGAAAGTTACATATTGCAAAAACTATTAGGTATTTTTCATTGCTCTTTGATAAGTATATTAGCACTTCTGGTATTTCTTATATTATAAATTTAGTTTGGTTTTGAACTTAAACCAAAGATGTACATTAGAAATTGAGAGACTATCTAATATCGTAAGTGCATTGCAGACCTCTGGTGACCTTTCTAACTTTAGGGTTAATGTGTCCAATTCAGAAGCACTGAACATCTCACTGCCATCTAATTTGCAACTTTACACTCCTTTTCCTTTCACCTTTCACTTGAGGAAGGCGGCTAATAAATATCTAGGGATGCAGATTCTGCATGACCTGTCTGTGAAGTGTTCCAACTGAATTTTACACAGATTTTAGCAACTAGTAAAGCTGACATTGAGAGATTGAGCAAAATAACTCTTTCCTGGTTTGGACGCGTTAATGTTGGTAAAATTAACATTTTTCCCGAAGTGTTATATCTAATGCAAGCCCTCCCAATCTGGATCCCTAAATCCTTTTTTTTACAACTACCTTTACTGATTTTTTGATTATATGGCAGGAAATACGTCCATGATTCAATTGAACCTTGATGTTCTGTGCCAAGTCCTCGGGGCTTTTGGGTTTTCCAGTTTTTATCAGTACTTTGTGACATCCCATTTGGTGAGAGTTGTGGTGTGGTGCAACAGTGGGTAGCCTTGGAACAGGTTTTTAGTGACATACCCCTGACTACTTTGACCTGGCTATGTCATCTATCTCACAGCCAGTTCAAACATCATCCTGCTATGGGACCCGCGCTGAATATCTGTGGCAGATTCTTGCTGGAGGCATCTCTGTCTCTGAGACCATCATTAATGTTTTTACTTCTAGGCAACCCTCTTACTACCAGAAATGGCGGACCCAAAGTATCTGACACTTCAGTCGACACAGATTTACATAGCTTACCAATTCTTAAAATTTTAGGGGTGGGTGGGGGGGAACAGACTTAATGTATTTTAAGGGCCCATTTAAATTGGACTCTTGGAGGGTGATGCAGGTGTCTCACTTCCACCGGTTTCTCCCACCAGCCAGGAAATCTTCTTGTCATATGACGGAATTTGAGAGCTTGTGCAATTGTGCTGGAGGGGTCAGTCACTCCCTTGCAGTACTATACTTCATACTCAATGCTGCACCACCTCATTATGTACCTCCCTATCTTCAGAGCTAGGAAACGGAATTAGGACACAACTTTACACCAGAACAGATAGAGAGAACTCTCTTGCTCACACAAGTCATCCATGAGCCCAGAATTAGGCTTTAAACTGGTATCCTGTTGGTATAGGACTCCAAACCAATTACATAAAATGTACTCCTGTGTCGCAGAGCGCTGTTTGGGATGGGAAGATGGGGAAGGGGGGTCTTTTTCACTTATTCTGGTCATGCCTGGGTTTAAGACTGTTCTGGGTATTGTCTCCCAAAGGTTCACAGACAACAGAATCCCTATGGCTCTGGCCTTCTTTCTGCTACATCTTCATAACATTCTGATAACATTTCCTTGTTCTGGAAGCAGAGGACCCCAACCCCCTGTGCAGCTGTGATTACGCAGAGTTTCAGAGATTATGCATATGGAGGACCTGACATCCAGTACTAAGGACACCCAATGTCCAATTCTTTGACACTTTGTATGAGTGGCTACAGTTTGTTGGTTCACTGTAGTACAGTAGATTTATGGGGTCTGCCACTTCACCAGTTGTAGCTCACTAAACAAGATACTAAAAGACGCCTTAATCTGTATATATGTGTTAGCTGTGTAACAGGTGCCTCTCTGAAGATTTTGTTATTCCTTTTATGTTGTGTTGTGTGCACTTCTTCTTACAAAATACTAATAATATAACATTTTGTTTTGCACCTGGATTAATGTGATGACAATCGGCCATCATTTGTATTTTGATGTTTGTGTGTTTTTTCTTTACCCTAATAATGTTTAAAAAAAAAAAAAAGAAATTGAAAGGCCAGGAGTACTAAAAGGTGTAATTATATGATGTGCTTGCAGGTACATAAATAAGAGGTCCATGGATGTTATAGATTCCACACAAGTATTTTTACTTTTTCTCACTCATAAGTCTATTCTTTCCATTCTGTATGTTGCAGATATCCTGTAAATGGCTATTTCACTTTCAGATGATTGCATATATTACCAGAATTAAACTGTATTTTCTTTATGTACAGAAAACGCTATGATCGAGCAGAGACTGAATTTGTTTCAGCCAAACTAGACTTGCACAAGAAAACCCAAATTAAAGAGCAACTAACAGAACACTTATGTACCATCATACAGCAAAATGAGCTACGTAAAGCTAAGCGTCTTGAAGAGCTTATGCAACAGCTAGAAATGGAGGCTGATGAAGAGGGACTTGAACTAGAGATTGAGGTAGAACAAATGCTGCAGCGTCAAGATGCTGAAGCTAAAAAACAGGTTTTGGGACCTACGGCTGAAAAAAAGCAAAACCCTCCAAATATTCAAGAAACCCCTACAGCAGAAAAAGACCAAAAGTCTTCAGAAATAAAAGAAACGCAAATAGATGATGAAGACAAAAAGAGAATTCATGAGAAGATAGAAAAAAAAGAATCAAATCAATCACCTACTGAAAAAGAGCAAACTACAATTATTAAAGACTCAACGCCTTTACCACATGAACTAATAAGTTGACATAAAATACATCTTCAGTTAGGGGGAGGCTTGCACTCTGACTGTACCCTAATTTCATAAATAACAAATATAACCTATCATATTGTATATATTGTAATCTGCAGCCAAATTTTTCAGGGGGGTTGTGTAGCAGTAACACTAAATGTATTTCGTTGTTTATTTTTACCATTCCTATCATATTAAGTTTATTTCATATCAACACTAATCATGTGTAACATTTTAGTTTTTCTTTTCACAAAGTAGAATGATTGTTCTCAAAATTTTACTTTCTTACATTTCTTCTTTCTTAAAGTCACTCAAGTGGAGGCCATAAATCAACAGCAAATGCGGCTGTGGTATATTACCATCTACTATTATGCTGTCTCTTTAGAAACTATATTTGCAAGTATTTTTCTTTGTGTGAATTGCAGTATCAATCAGAAATGTTACGGTTAAATAATGAGTACTAAATGTAAGATGGACCTTTGTAAAAGCAGTTGATACCTTATCATCATCATTGGGAGAGATTTCTGCATCGGTGCACTAAACAACACCGAGAAATCCTTTTTGATGATAATTTACTTGGTTAGATTAAATGCAAACTAAACTTTTTGAAAGTAAATTACATTTTCTGGGATGGAAATTCTGGGTTTTTTTACTAAAGAGCAACTTTTTAAAGCTTTAACTCTGAAAAATATTTTCTGACATAGTTGACTCTTGATGAAAGTAGAATAAAAATAAAAAAGGATTTTTATATTTTTCTCTTTTTCTTTTGTTATTTGGTAGACTAGACCATAGCAGCTGAAAAAAGCACGCCAGCAAAATATTTTTTGTGTATACTTGTACATGCAAGATTGTTTATTTTCTGCTTTGATTCTCTCAATATATTCTTTATTTTCAGAAAAAAAGTGTTGTCACAATGTTTTTTTTTTTTTTTTTTCATAAAAGTAACCAGGGAAGAGCATCGCTGTTCCTTGGAGATGGGTCAATTTTTAGAAAGATAAGATTTAGCTAGGGTAATCCTGGGATCCTCCCCCTGCTACCACATCTACATGCATCCATGGTAAAGAAAGTGAAGTAAGAATGCTAACCCACAAGTTTTCTTATCACACAAACCACTATGCTAAGCAATGTTGAAATTCCTGTCCTGGAACACTGAAATCTTACATGTGCAAAATGAATTTCCTGAAGGAAGCCAACCTCCATCCTCTGTAGAGCCTGTCTTTAGGACCGCTCCTTTTTTCAGGGACATTTAAACTCTACATTAAAATAGACACATTTGCCAACATAGTTTGGGAAGTCAAATCTATGGAATGCTAATTGTACACCACATTCCACACACAAAATAAGTAGGAGAGGAGCAAACAGGCAAGGGGAACTGGAACAAAGAAGAAGAAAAAGGATGGTTCTAACAGGCATAGATGGAACCAAAACTTGCTATGTGATAAAACTAGTGCATACTCTGTGGATATTACTGTGGGATATGAAGTTAGATAAATATATGCGGAACTTTCTGCTCTGGCTTTTAGGCTGAAATGGTAACCAAGAACAGTGGAAAGTGAAAAAATGAATGATAAATGGAAGCAGAATAAGGTGGGGGGGGGGGGGGGGGGCAAGCTAGGACAGCTAAGTTTAGAACAAGATGAGAATGAGTCCGTTAAGCAGAACGTTGGTAATTAGCATTGAGCATAATGGAAAGAGAAATACATCACATATGTGTAAATGATTATTATTAAACTATGTTTATAAAGCACTAACATATTACGCAACGCTGTACATTAAATAGGGGTTGCAAATAATGGACAGATACAAACACAGAGAGGAGAGGACCCTGCTCAGAAGAGCCTAAATTAGTAAAGCGTAGAGTAAATTGAGAAACCTCAAGGTATATTGCATAGCCATTAAAATAAAGTACAGATGACATTCAAATATCCGGCAACCTCTGGACCTGAGGAGTGGCAGATTTTCGGAAATTCCAGATTTTTGAAAGTTATACTAACCTCCACACACAGGCCAGCCTTCCTCTTGCAGCGCCCACGGACATCTGGCACAGTTCCAGGGAGCAGGCAGCAGGGACGTCTCAACCTGTATTTAGTGTAGCAAGCAAGACCTAATAGCTGTTTCTGGAGAAACATCAAAACATAAGTGGCCAAACGGTGTACTACAGTCCCTGTATTGAAATAGCACTCTGAAATTCATACCGGAAGAAATGGATTAACGATGGCCGGATTTTCGATTGTCAACTGTAGCAAAAAAAAAAATAGTAAATGGAGGGGGGAAATGCCAAGTGATATAGTCCCACCAGTGTATCCTCAGAGGGAAGGCGTAGCAATCTGGGTTAGTAGTACAACCTTGTAAGCAAGTGTTCAACAACCCCCCACTCCAAGGGCAAGGTAAAAAGTCACATACATCAGGGATGGCAATGCAAATGAACAAGCTCTCAGAAACCTTAACCCGAGGGCACTAAAATATGAATCGTTCCATAAGAAAATAAGCTAGGCATACTTTTAAGTAAATTACAATAGAAAGAAAAATTCCCGAGGACACCGGATGGAAGTAAATCAGCCCAGTAGCATATTATTGCCAGGTAAGTTGTCCAAGGCAGTGCAAAGAAGCAAGAGAACTCTTGAAGAGACCATTGAGTTTCTACCATGATGTGACTTTACATATTGTCATAACAGATAAAAACAAAGGAAATGTAATATTTATTCCAAAAAAGCAAGATATTCAGGTTTATTATAAGAAGGACTTATTTTTTCGTAATTTAAAAGTGGTAAGCATGCCTCATAGGAGGCACAAAAGGACATAGTTGACAGTCCAGGACCACAGAATTACCAGTGATTCCAAATAATTTTCCCCGGTGTTCTTCCTAGGGCTCTTCTGGATTCCGAGCCTAATCTGCATTGGCTGGAGGCAGAGGAGACACTTAACACAATCCTGTTTGACAAGTAAATAAAAACAAACATGGACACAGTTATAATTAGTGAAGCTTTACATTTATTAGCCTCCTTTTCTGACAGAGCTTTATTGATTATGTTGCAAATGTTATATATTTTAAACTGCCTTGTGTAGATACATACATTTTTTACATTTATATCAATATTTTTTTCACACATGCTGATTAGTATTCTTCACAATAATAGGAAACAATTTAGATTTTTAAGGCCATTCCTAAAATGTTACCTATGTGTAGTATTCTATGAAAAAATCTTGCACATACTTTAGGAACATTTACATTTAAAGTCAACAAAAACATTTCAATGCACTATATTATTGATTTGACCCTAAAAGAAAACAATACATCACATGTTAAGGGTAAGTATTAATCACTGATAATCTTATAGCCGATTAGAGCAAATGAGCAAAAAACCAATCACTGTATTTTCTATGTAAAATAAATCACATTTTTTTAGTGTGATCATCAACTCATCATTTAATGATGGTGGTGGTGTTTCTTCAAATATCCTACTTACCACGTTTGCTGCAAATTGTTTTAGGAAGTGGATGGGGAGAAGGGGTTGTGGTTGTAATAGCTGGGCTACATACTGCTACATCTAAAATATCAATTGCAGTAAGAACAGTCTCAAGTTAGTCAGTTAGTCCATTTCAAGTGAATAGAGCTTTAGATTAATACTTCAGAGGCAAATAGAGGTAACTTCTGCTCTATCCCCTTTGCCTCCTGTACTTAAATTGGCTGTAGGCTACTCTTTATTCTTTAATAAAAGATAAAGAAACGTGCCACACTTCAAATCTATTCACCAATGTTGTGTCCAAAACTCCATTCCTGAATAGAGACATCTATAATATATATCTCTTCTTGTGAGTATAAACAGTATATACAAATCCTAATAACTTTTCATGAAACAAAACAGAATACACACAAAAGGTATTACTGTAACTACAAACAAGTAAAGGAAACGTTTTTGGTACGTCTAGTATTGTAATAAAGCCCCAGCCATTATCTTTTTATCCAAATAATTGTGCCCTTCTAAAATGAATCTTACCCTGAATAATTAGGTCAACACACACATTTTCCCCCACCCATGGGCCTGTAGACAGGATGATTCCCACGGCTGCATTTATTCATGAGCACAGCTGTGGGAATCCTCCTGTCAGTGTGGGATCCCCGGGCACTAGAGGTTAAATGAGGACAAGTCTACCCATTCATCACCTCTAGTGCCCTCTACCCATTCATTGAACCTCTAGTGCCTGGGGATCCCACACTAACAGGAGGATTCCCATGGCTGTGCAGCCGTGGGAATCATCCTGTCATTGTGAGATAACCTGTAAGTTAGGTTAGTTACACAAATCACACACATTCAATAAATTACTTTAACATAATTTTTTTTTTACCACATTTTTTTTACACACGAATTTGTGCCGTTGAATCCTGTGTTTTTCGAGTTGGGTCTATCCAAATTGGAACAGCCATATTCCGGTTAAATATAAGGACAACCCTAATTCGAACACCAACACTAATAGTAATTATAGCAACCTAAAGATCTGAAAGTTATTTCAGGGAGTTCTCCCATGTTAGAAAAGGGTTGAGAAATGTTGAGAAATGCTGATTTAGAGTATATAGGGTTGAGACAGGCTGCGCTAGATGGTAACATACTTATAAAATATATGGATCCCCAAATAGAGGGTGAAAGGAATCGCTGTCACAGCAAACAATATAATAGTGACATAACTACTGTATTGCAATCATCCATATAGGAACGCAGAGTTCTGGAAAACCTTTTTGTTTTTCTTCTGCAAGGATGGACATCCCTGTTCTCTCAATTATGTTTCGTAATATGTGAATGTCTCTAATTATACTGCTGTCAATGGGATCTAGTCGACAACCTTGCCTGCCTACATTATCTTTTATTATTATTACACCATTTTCTTTCAAAGCATTTTTGCATCGTAGAAGATATATCAAGAGATCTCTGTCAGTCAGATGACCTAAAAACATGAAAATAGAACATAATCAGTTAGGGAACTAACGATTCATATTCAAATATGTAATATAATTTATTCTGTGTTAGGAAATATCTAGCTTTATATTACATATACACCATAGATACTCCAGTAAGAACCAAGATTTGCTTGTCCCCAAAAGGAACCTTTACAAAAAAGAATCTTGCTTTATACAAGGTTGACACTCAGTGGCACATCCAGAAAATGCATTTTGCTCTTATTAGATCAGAGCTGTCAAAGACAAGCTGTGTGTAAACACACTTTACATGAGAACACAGCATCATCTACTGATGGCCAACAACCATGCAGAAAACATAATTTAAGAGAAAATGACCCATTATAACCAACCTAAAAGCACAAGTATATGTAAAAAAGGGGGAATTACATATACAGGCTGAGCCCATGTGATTTTAAATAAATGTTTTAAAAATAACAGGCCATGGATTTATTTATTCACATTAGTTCCATTGTCATTTCTTCTTTCTGATTACAAATTTAAATGTTAGCAGAGATAGCTTCCTTTTTACGCTCCAAGCTTTTACTCAAGTCAAACAATTTTTTCAGATAAAAGTAGGTACTTCGGTTTATATTGAAGTACAGTGTATTTGACAAAAATATATACGCCATTAACACCACAAAGTTCAATTAAAATTCCATCCCAACCCTGAGCTAGGCATGCTGACTGGGTGGCCAGTAAAGGAAAGAGCATAGAACATGTGGCTCCCCTTAGAATAAGTCACATGTACAGTATTTCATATTGCAAAGTACCCTTTTTCTCCAGTGTTCAGGGACAAGGGTCTCTTCCCTACATCTGGTCTCTAAATGTTTATGGTGGAATTTTGAAGCCCCTTTATTAACTAGAGGAATTAGTACATTACATTACTTACGATGTAATGCAATGCACAATATTATATTTGCCTAACACGTGTTTACATGCTGCAGCACCATTGCTAAAAGCTAGATATACAAGTAATAAAGTAGGCAGGGATCCTGGAGGACATTCTAGAGCAAGTTTGGTTGTTGTAACAAAAGATTCCCAGCTTACATTCCAGAGAAATTCACATACATTCTGATTGACAACTAAACACTCTGATTCATGTTTTCTGATTGATCCCATGGTTCACCCAAACCAGCTCTATCGAGTTTTTATAGAATTTTAAACAGCTCAGAACTCACGAGTAGATGATACAGTACTACAGCATCTTCTTGCATTTTTTTGCAGTGTAATGCAGCGTTTTAGCCAGTGGATTGGGACCTGCACTAAGAGGACCTTGCTTGAAGTGCAAGGTCAGCTTCAAAAGAAACGTTTGACAAAGGAAGGAGTACTGCTGTAAGAAAATAAGTACAAGTACCTTGAGTACTTGAAGCAGCCTCCACCAGCTTTCTATATTGACATTTCAGACAAAAAGCACTTTCGTGACAGTGAGAAAACTGCCATTCCTGTGCATCTAAGGCTTTCCATCATAGTGATGGCCAAATAGAAAGGTGTGATAAAGGCTTTATAGCACTGTCATGCACAATACAGTACACTAAGAAAGTTTAGACAGTATCCCATGTAGGGACACCACTTGCGGTAGAGGCAGCAGCAGGACATGATTTAATATAGGAATACACTGACCTTCGGAGACCTGGCTAGTCTCAGTGGGAAACATTGAACAAAAAACCTAGAGTCCTTAGTGGACCGTGAAAGAGTGTGAAGTTAAATAAGAAGAAAGAGTAATGGGTTCACTGTGAACATGACAAACAATCTTTACTGATAGAAATAAAGTTCTAAGATGCTGCTGCTTTTGCCGGTCCCTACCTGTTCTAGGTGAAGCTGTTTGTGCTGCAAGATATTTCTGTCCTCTTTCTCCCCCCTTCTTTCCTGAAGAAGCAGAGTTATCCGTGAAACGCGTCAAATGGCTGTGGGGTATGCCCTTTGGGTTGGTTAGCCCAGGCAGACACATCTTGTTCCTATATGTTGCATATTTTTAAATATGTTTTAATGTAAATGTTTGTATAATAAATCCAATAAAGTTATAGTTTTTTATACAAATTTGTTGAGTTAAAAAATGTTGCCCTTAATCCTCCCCTTACTGAGCTAACTCCCAGGTTCTCCTTTCTTTGTTTAGAAAGCTGACTGCAGATATGTGATGGCACATATAGACCCTGTACTTCATATCTGCAGTGATCCCCTTGATAACAATCTCTATAAGGAAGACAACATGTGATGGAAAAAGAGATATAGAGCGTTGGGATAAAAAATGAGAAATAGGGCTGAGTGATTAGTTGCTCAATATTTATCTCAACAGGTCTTATTGTAAACCTGTAATGAGAGAAAGAGGTTACCATTGCTGGAATCTTTCTAAAATGCTGGTTGTCTTGTTTTATTGTATTCTTGTTACTGACTTTGAACAATATTACAGATTGAAAAACTCAGAGTAAGGTTTTTGACTCACTGGTTGTGAGTTTTGGTGTTCCACCATCAAATACCAACCTGAAACCCACTGCATCCAGATTACATCATACTTTTTTGGGGTGGGAATGAAGTCTTGGAGACAGTAGCAATAAAGAGTTTCCACCTTATCTGCTTCTTTTTGCAGATAGTTCTGGGCTTCTTCTAAGAATGGCTCCGTCATGTCCACCAATTCAATATTATTAAAAACTGGTAACAGAACATGTTTGCTCACTCTACCAATTCCTGAGCCACAATCAAGAGCAAAGTCTGTACCGGCATTTCCTGGTCCCTGTTATTAAAAAAAAGAAATGCAGTTAGTCTTTATTTGTAATGTCTTTGGAGCAAGTATAAAGAAAACAGTATTAGAGAAACATTGCAAAAAGAATTGCAGGATTCTTAAACATGGCATTTTTTGTAAATTTTCTATACAATATTGTGATATATATTTGGATTTTTTCATAAGAAAACATGATAGTGTCTCATAATGGTATGTCTTTTCTGCAATAAAAATGAGCTTTGCTAAGGGTTTCACCCTTGACAACCACCAGCTGACGCATATGCTCCCCACTGTGTACCTTACCAACGAATTACAGCCAATGTTTCTTAATCCAACTTTGTCATAAGTTCAACAATACCGAGGGCCCATTTACAATGAGGTATTTCACAGGTTTTAAGGAGGCTCATTTATTTTAGGTTTAAATAACGGACATTACCCTTTTTCAGTGACATGACATTGTGATATACTTCTGTGTTTGGGTTGGCCTTTACTGCATAGTTTATTGGACAATATTTACAATGAATGGCACGGCGAGCTGCATGAATATGCCTCAGGACACCCATTTTACATTTTGTTACTGCAATGCTTAAGTTTTGTGTCTGTGCAGAATGCCATTCTTTGAGCACATAGTTACAGCTACATGCAACAATCCATAAATTTACATTACACACTTTGTGACCTCGCTAACACTGGACAATTAGCAGACATTGTGAGATTATGGTAGGAGACACTACTCACCTGAAAATCGTCAGTGGAGCCTAAAAAATGCTTAATGGTTTTCACAGAAGTACCAACTGCTTTGTCAAGAGAAGGGGGAAGACAAATCAACACTAGAACCTTCAGCTGACAAAATAGGGAACTTCACCAACACATACAAAATGTAAAACTTTCTTGGACAGACTTTCCAACCATTAAAGTATGTGGGATAATTGCCAGACACTCCAAACGCAACAAATATGCAGACATACAAGATAAGGACATAAAAGGTATTGTAGTTGATTCTTAGCCGAAAAATACTCTGCATATGGCTGCAGAAGCTGCAAGTCAAGCAAATGGCATCGCTTGTGGCTGAGCCAATTCAAACTGATGCAAGGTTTATCTGAAGTCTATTAACAATATCCTACCCTGTAAATGACATTTATGTCCATTGGATCTCATGTTTCAAAGTAACAGCATTTTTTTTTTTTAGTCCATTTAGCTTAACTAATCAGCTTCTCACTATAATATGTGTCTTCTACAATCCTAAATCATTCCAAATTAGTATTGTGCTCAGAGAAGTCGATTGTAAATCATATCTGCAGTCTGCTGGAAATAATGTTATGAAGACAAATTATTGGACATAATGCTCAGTAGGCATGTGCAGTAAGAAGTGATTACATTGCAATCAGTGGGTGTTAGATTAGAAGCTAGGCAACCTTTTCCTTGAAGGAGAACTCCATTAAAAAAAAAAACATACTTGTTTCATTAATTTTAATTATTTAAAAAACATAGCATATATTTTTTTTACACAAGCTAGTTAGTAATGTAATGTAATTGTTTATTCTGCAGACGCTAACATTATATAAAAGATGTCAAAAAAACAAATACCCTATGGCAACGTGGAAGCATCTTTTACTTTACTGTTTCATGGAAAGAAAATGCAATTTTCCATTTGTGGGATCGGGTCATTGATATTCTTTAAGTAATGTATTAAAATACAAGTTAAAATATAGGCATCCCTCTGAAACAGAAGTTTCAGTTTTGGTGAGACCTGCAACTTACCTTATCAGAACACTGAGGGTGGACTAGGTGGTTATAAAGAACCAGATCCTCCCATTTAGGATTTAGTTTTTTTTTACCATGTCCTTTTCAAACCGTTCTTTCTTTAGAATAGAACAGGGTAGAGATCTACAAAAAGGTTTGTTGAAATACTTGTAATCCATAAATATCATCCAGGGGTAATTGTTTTTCCTGACAGTTCCATGTCAGCACATGAGTGAATGTGTAAGCTCCATCTCTAAATGAGTCATGCCATCCCTTTATTCCCTCACAGGCACATGTAAAAGCAAGCATATGGCCTTGGCTTTCTACTTACTTTGTTCTGATCTTTATACACATTATAGTAGATAGACCAAAACTACCAAACATTTCACTTCTTCTACCATATCCAGAAACATACATTTCCTGCCTGTCTATTATCTACTGATAATGAAAAAAGCTTTTGACTGAGTGAACTGGATGGATTAATCGTTTAGCCCTTACACAGAAAGTCTTAGACTAACTTACTTTCCAAAAACATCTTACATCTGCGTGTCCTTTAAAGAGCTGAGCAAAGTTATTTCAAAACCAATATTTCCAATTTGTAGAGACTCTTTAGTCACTGGCAAAGTACCAATGGATTGGCGTAAGGCCAATGTGGTTCCTATCTTCAAAAAGGGAGCAAAGTTATTACCAGGTAACTACAGACTGGTTAGTTTAACAACCATAGTTGGAAAGGTCTTAGAGAGTTTAATAAAGAACCACATAGAGGAGTTTCTGCTAGAAAATAATATTTTAAGTCATAGTCAGCATGGTTTCAAGAAAGACAGAAGTTGTCAAACAAATTTACTCTCTTTTTATGAGGAAGTAAGTAAACAGGTAGACGGTGGAGTAGCAGTTGATATAGTATACTTGGACTTTGCTAAAGCATTTGACACCGTACCCCACAGAAGGTTAATATGCAAGTTAGGGTCGATATGTTTAGAAAAGTCAATCTGTAAATGGATAGAGAACTGGCTTAAAGACCGCATCCAGAGAGTTGTAATTATTAATTTATACTCTGAATGGTCTAAGGTTATTAGTGGTGTACCCCAGGGTTCAGTGTTGGGACTATTACTGTGTAAAATCTTTATAAATGATAAGGAGTTTGGGAATAAAAGTACCATTTCTGTGTTTGCAGATTACACCAAACTATGTAATGAAATTAAGTCTATACAGGATGTATAATCTACAAGCAGACCTGGATGTACTGTTTGATTGGGCAGCCAAGTGGCAAATTACATTTAATATAGATAAATGTAAAATTATGCAATTGGAAGCTAACAACATGCATATTGTCTAGGGCAGGGGTCTGCAACCTTTGGAGTCGGAAGAGCCAAAAATTACAATTTACAAAATTTCGAAGTTTTTAAAGAGCCGCAAAATTTTTTCTTGCCAACAATAAATAGTACTCGCATAAATAAAGTTTTTTGATAAAAAAACTAATCTATTTATTCAACCTGAGTAAAAGGTTGCTGATAGCTTTGTTTGGAGCTGACAGGGAGAAGCCCTCCAGCTGATAGACAGGAACATTGGATGTATAGTAAGTGCCAGACAGGCAAGGTTTTCTTTTGCTATTTTTTGGTGTTTTATCCGCAACCTTTAAATAAACCTGACTACAAGTCAGCTTAACACTTAAACCTCGATGGGTGGTCTGAATTGGATGAATCAGACAAGTGACCTTTGACCCCAGCAAAGGCGATCCTGAGCTTAACCCCTCACAGGAAATAAACTAGAACAGACAGACTGATACATTTTATACAGCAAATTTCTTCCATTTTGCTAAAGTTTTATAGCTGGTATTGTATAAAATATAATAAATTAATTTGTATTAAATATTCCTCATTTTTTAGAATAAACTGGTTATTATCTAGGTATAAAATAATAATTATTTGCTAGAATAACAAGGAATTTAGTAAAACTGATAATATTGTACTTATTTATTATCAAACAAATACATTCAAAAGGCTTTTACTAAAATCTAGCAATCTTTAGCACATTGGTTAGTGTGTTGTTAACTATTTAGTTACAAAAATATTTATCTACTAACCCCAACAAATTTCCTCAGAAACTCTCTGGATGATTGGATGTCGGTATTGGAGAGGTCAGAAAAATCCAAGAAAAAGTGTGTCTTATACGGCAAAAAATACGGTAGTTTCACATAGGATGAGAGAAAGAGCCGCAGCTTCCCATCCAAAGAGCCGCATGCGGCTCGGGAGCCGCAGGTTGCCGACCCCCGGTCTAGGGGGAATACATTTGGGGGAGTCAGAAATGGAAAAGAATCTGGAGGTTCTGGTAGATCATAGACCTAATAAAAGCATGCAATGCCAAGCTGCAATATCTAAAGCTAGTAAAGTACTTTATTGTATTAAAAGAGGAATAAACTGCAGACATGGAGACATAATCCTGCCCCGGTACAAAGTATTGATCAGACCACATCTGGAATATGCAGTCCAGTTTTCTGCACCAGTTCACAAAAAGGACATTGTGGAATTGGGGAGAGAGCAGAGAAAGGCAACTAAACTAAAAAAAGGAATGGAGGAGCTCAGCTGGAGAGATTAGTTTAAGGGGGGATATGATCACCCTGTATAAATATATAGACAGTTCATATAGAGAACTCTCTTCCCCATTACTCCCTCAAGAAGTAGTTTCAGCAACTACTATAGATTGCTTTAAGAAAAAACTGGATGTTTTTCTAGAAGCACAGAATATAACTGGGTATTAAGGCTTTAAAGAAAACATAACAGTGACTGTTGATCCAGGGAACATCCGATTGCCTCAATTGTACCAGGGTTTTTTTGCCTTCTTCTGGACCAACTATGTCTCATAGGGTTTTATATCTGGGATATGGATATTTCCCTAGTGGTTGAACTTGATGGACTTACGTCTTTTTCAACCTAACCTACTATGTAACTATGTATATGTACTATTACCTAGAAACTTGATCAATGGTCTTTTACCTGATGCTTTTTCTATTACTAATGGAACAAGAACAGGTAGCTCTCTCCCACACTTTTTTTTCAATCATGATGGAAAATCTCACTTTCACTTTACGTAACAATGATTTTTTTCATGGCATTGAAACAGTCATTCCACCACAAAATGTCCCTGTATGTGGATTCAGAAGTCAAGATCTTCAAGGGATACATAGGTCCCCCAACCAATGGGTTGGACAAAAGTCATTACAGGGAAATACATCATAGGAGCAATGAAAGATCCAGACCACCTTCTCCTTACAGTTACATGCCTTTGTAGGATACATGAAGATTACCATCATCCTCCTAGCCCTTCAGATGTCTACTGGTCTTGCCCATTTCAGGGAAGACTATCTGCGAATACTGTTTCCTAACTATCAAGAACAGAGAGGCAGACATTCAGCATGAAGCTTTGGTGGTACAAAATTCTTTTAAGGACTTCTCCATGTCTGGCCAACAGACTTAACAGTTTCATCTGAAAAAGGAAAGAGACACAAAAAAGCTTTGAAGACTCTATTTCTGTGTGGGTGATTCCCAAGAGGATTGTGAAGGCTTTGACTTTTCTCTGGTCCAGCCATGTGTTAATCCATGAGAGCAGTGTTGTCCTGGGATGACAAGTGGAAGCCTCACCAAAGAAAATAAGTTTACCCTAGATCTTTTAGTAAATAAAAAAAAGAATGATTCATAACTCTCTTGGTTGATGTTGCTCCAGTGTGGCTAGAAAAATATATCACCCTATCGTTGGACAATGTAGTCTAATTAAACCAACATTAGAAAGATGCATCAACCTAGATCTAAAAAATGTCAGCCTGGCCTACCTGGATCCTGGTTTATTCCACAGGATACCACCTACTTGAAAAAAGAAAGATTCAATCTTTCCACTCAGGATAGAGAAAGGCAGTCTCTTAAGTTGACAACATCAAAGACAAAACCCACAATATCAAGAGGACAGCCCTGGAAGTTTATGAAAACAACTCACTCTAGATGTCTCAACAAATATCCCAACTAACCCACTGAAGTGATTTTTTCAGTACACTTTTACTTCAGCAAACCATAGTTTTTGTGTCCCAAAATAAGTACTTTACTGGGTTTACTTTTTATATATATGGTCAAAAGTAGGATGTGAGAATAGAGGTCTGTGATAAATGTAATTTTAAACACATTTCAATTTTTTTGTAAGTATTATATGCAAAAAAAAGTATTTTATGCAAAAAAGTAAAAATATACTTAGAGAGTAACAATACATATTACCAAAACAGAACAGACAACCAACCCTTCTGTACAAATGCCTGCTTAGGCAATAAAGATTGATTTAAATGAAGCACTGGGCCAAAATAAAGCATATGAAAATGTTATGAACACTATTGACAATGCCATGTAATATGTGTGCAATAAACAAAAGAGAAAATATTAGACAGTGCACAACTAACCTCTACAGCTAATAAAACCAATAAAGACCTCCGACAAGTGGTCTTAGGCAGG
The DNA here is from genome assembly GCF_032062135.1 of Pyxicephalus adspersus. Classification (NCBI taxonomy): domain Eukaryota; kingdom Metazoa; phylum Chordata; class Amphibia; order Anura; family Pyxicephalidae; genus Pyxicephalus; species Pyxicephalus adspersus. Next base: position 41,349,470 of record NC_092865.1, on the reverse strand, counting down.
GCTTAGCACACGAAGAGATCGAAAACTAAGTGATCAGTGTTTGTAGATACCATAGACATAGACATGCCATAGAAAGGATATTACTGTTAACAATGGGAAGCACTGGAAGACACTGAACAATTACAGTGACAAGAGGCAGCCAAGAGGTTTATATTTACAGTAAAGTAGTGGAAAGTACTGCAGGCTTAACAGTGTCTAAATATGAGGGCGTTTGAGTGCAGTTTTTCTGTTACCTACTGTTACTTACCTTAACCTGCCATACAATGCTCTGTGAATTTCATTCTCCATTGTACTCATTCCATTACCTTAACCTGCCATACAACACTCTGTGAATTTCATTCTCCATTGTACTCATTCCCCTGTGGGGAGAGAAAATTTGCTGGCCCTCTTATTCATGGGGCTTACAGATTCCACCATAAGCTCCCAACTAAAAGTAACCACTAACCTAAAATAAACCAATAACTAATGCAGGACATTTAAACAAAGGTAGGAAAAAGGATGATTGCCCAAAGAGTTAGACAATTTATAAATATATTTATATACCGGTACATATATATATATAATTCTTTTGAAAGATGTATTTGGAGTACAAATGAATGAGGCCTTTTATAGCAAGGATCTGATATATTGATAAGTACACTAGAATTTGGAATTTGTTGGCAGGTGCTAAATATTAAAGTATTTGTTACAGTTCTTAAGTAGCTGACGGTGAATACCTGTAGTAGCAACCAAGATCACAAATTGGAAGTAAAAATATCCTGACCTTTTCTTCTGAGTAAAGCACACAGGGGGATATATTCTTTATCGTGGTCTAATATTAACTAGCAAAAGTGTGCTTGTTCCAGAAGGGGCAAGACTGGAAATATTAGAAATAGTGTTAATGAGTGTTTTAGTAGGCAGCATATGGAAATGACTGTAAGGAGTCTGACATAGAGAAATGTAGAGAAGCAGATATACAGAAAGTAAAATGTCAGAGGGTATGACATGGGGGTCATTGGGTTCAGGTCCAAGACCCCAGCTGCCTCTCCTGCCGTGACTTGCCCCTGCATGCTAATATATATATATATATATATATATATTTATATATATACATAAAATAGTAAATATACGCACACACCTACCAACCACTTTTTATAAGGTGTTCTTTGCTAAAACTTTGCTTTGTGACATGGTGCATTATCTTGCAGTAAGTAGAGCCCAAAGTGTGCCAGTAAAATATCTTATACATAATTACACCACTACCACCAGCCTGAAATTGTCAAATTTTACCCTACCATCTGAATGTTGCAGCAAAAGTTTGGCTATATCAGTCCAGTCCACATTTTTCCAGTACTTGTTTTTCCAGTTTTGATGAATCTGTGTAAATCTGTGTAGCTTTAGGTTCCTGTTCTTGACAGGAGTGACAGAAGGAGGTCTGGTCTCCTGCTGCGCTAGGCCATCTGCTTCATGGTTGAACTCTGCTTTCAGAGATACCTTTCTGCATACATTGGTTGTAACAAATGGTAATGAGTAATTGCTGCCCTTCTATTAGCTTGACCCAGTCTGGCTATTGTCATCTGACCTCTGGCATTAACAAGGCATTTTTTGATAAGTGGATATTTTCCCTTTTTCACACCATATTCAGTAAACCCTAGAGATGGTTGTGCACGGAAAACCTAGCAACTCAGTTGTATCTAAAATGCAACACCAACAACCTCGCCACATTCACTTAAATCACTATACTGAACTTCAGAAGATTGTCTTGGGCCTGATTTATTAAAGCTCTCCAAGATCAGTAAATCATCCAACAAAGTGTAAAAGGTGGAAAAAACACCTGACCTATAGGACGTGGCATGGAGATCAGCCAAGTAGAGAAGAAAGGAGTACCTTAAGAGTGTAAGAGTGGGTGGCAGAGGCAATAGACCTCAGCAATGCAGCATAGGGGAAACTGGCATCTAGGGTGCAGGCCAGTAGAGCCAGGCCCGGTGATAGTACCATGATTACCTTAGCAGTTGTAGCCTTGGCTGGTTAAATTGACCAAATTGATTCAGTGGATGATGATGAAAAGGGCATAAACTGGGTTCTGCAACCTCTTAACAGCAGAGGTAGCAGAAACAATGATACAGAACCAAGGAGTCTAGATAAAAGTCCAAGTTACAAAAGTAGGTAGCAGCACTTAGCAGTAGGCTGCATGCCTCGAGTTATGGCTTGCTAAGCCATAGCATAGTGTGTAACTGCTGGAGTCTGTATCTTCTGCTGGCAGAGGATAATAAAAGGGCACCCTGTGTTCAAGTTGAGGATGTCCTTATATCTCACATATAAGCTACGGTATGTATTCTGCTATCATCCGCTTCATCTTTTACCAGTTCATTCTGTCCACTACCAGCAACCCGTAACATCAGTGTTTGTTCATTACAATCCAGCATCATGAAACCATCTAGGAGGGGCCCAAGAACAGGTTGAGAATAGTTTAATCCACATTGCAACAGTTAAACCACTAAAATGCACCTTCATTATGCTTTCTGCTTTGATACTAACGCATTTCACCAAAACTGCAATATTATGATAAAATGTTTTTCTCTTTTGTAATGTATATTTAAAAAACAAAACATGTTTTCACCTTTGTTTTGTTCTTATTGCTTTTAAGTTCTGCTAATCCTTCATATCTCAGGGTGTTTTGCTGATGGCGACAATAGAAAACCATTCCATGCATTATGTGTTGTAATCTCCATCAGAAACCTGATTCTCAGTGGGTGACAATGTAGGAGCAAACCAAGGAGATAGGGACAGATTGTTGTTAATTAAAAGTTATTAACCTCCTTGCAGTTAAGCCCGACCTTCGCTCGGGCAAAAAAAAACTGCAAGGATGGTTAAGCCCGAGATTTTAAAAAAAAATTTCATGAAAAACAGTGGATCACTTTTGGTACAGAAATCTAGACCTCAGTGTAACGCTTAGGTGGTTAAACAAAGATATTCACAGTAGTAGTATCAACCAGTATTTTTTTTTTTTTTTTATTGAAGGCTGTAGTTTTAAACATTTTTAAATCGCCTTTTGAAATTATATTAACATGTGAAAGCTTATGTTATTTTGGTAACTGGGTTTACTTATACTGTACTTTAGGTTTTAAGGTGTTTAGGTTTTTTTTTGTTTTATTATTAAACAATGTTTAAACATTGTAATAAACATTGGAAAATATTTTTGTGAGGCCAAAAATACCACAACTGATCGATCCTGTTTGCCAATCTGATATTTTTCCCACTAATCTAATCTAATGATCGTTCTGAAGTTAAACTGCACAGCAGTGTGGTCTGCCTGTGGACAGGGTATTCTAAGACAAGTAATTCTGAATTGACATTGGATAAAAGACAAATTAGCCCCAAATAAGCTAACACCTTTTATGCCATAACAGCAAATGGGTACATAAAAAGAATCAAACAAACCAAAAGAAAACAATTTGAGTCATATATAAATGCAAACACTTTAAATAGTTTGTCCCAAACCTTCTAAATTCCCATTCTTTATGTGCAGTTTGACTTGGAAGTTGGAACATTAACATATCTACTGGTGGGATCAAAAGATAATATAACACAGAGATATCAGAAAAACAAATAGATCTGTGTTAATTTTTTACATATTGCATTATAAGGGCATTTTTTATTTTGCTACTTTAAGGTACTAATAAGAATTCTGCTGTTGTTTTACGATGGTATTTATGGAAATAAACTAGAACAGACAGACTGATACATTTTATACAGTACATTTCTTCCATTTTGCTAAAGTTTTATAGCTGGTATTGTATATAATAATTTCAATATAATCCTAATTTTTTGGAATAAACTGGGTATTTTCTAGGTATAACATAATAATTATTTTCTAGAATGACAAGGAATTTAGTAAAACTGTTAATATTGTACTTATTTATTATTAAACAAATACATTCAAAAGGCTTTTACTAAAATCTAGGAATCTTTAGCACAATGGTTAGTGTGTTTTTAACTACTTAGTTACAAAAATATTTATCTACTAACCCCAACAAATTTCCTCAGAAACTCTCTGGATGATTGGATGTCGGTATTGGAGAGGTCAGAAAAATCCCCCATCATTCCTTCGTCTGTGGCAGGGACATCCTTGTAGAAGTTTCTTGCTCTAATTTAAAATTGCATCTCCCCATCAATTACTTCGCTTGTCATAGCAAATAGTTTCACTGTGAAAACATGATAATGACTTTAGGACACTTCACTATAAAAAACTCGATACTAAAAATATTTACAAAGCATTCATGACGTACTTTGTATACTTTCTTTTCTTAAGTGATCACCTTAATTTAAAGCAAAACCTAAAGCCATACATTTGTTGTTTCGAAAACCTCTGAAATACTTGCCTTAATCCAAATGTTAGGTCTGTTGGCGTCTGGCTAGTTGCTGTTTCCAGGTCTTGAGATGGTTCTGAGGTTTATTTCTGTATAAGACACCCATTCTCTGCCTCTGCTTCAAACAGAACTCACATTTGAAAACAGATTAAAAGCAAGAGCAGCAGTGAAGGAGCAGTTGAATGTACTATAGCATACTCTGCTCGTGAAGAGCTTCCTATGGACCCTTGTGCCCCAGATACTTCTGTATACTTGTGTTCTCACATAATCTACAAGTTCTACTGAATCCCTATGTGCTTCAGTAACTCCATCTATTCCTGCTTCTCTGATTACTAATTCTTGTTCCTATCAATGCCTGTTTGCTGCCTGCTCTGACTTCAGCTTATCTTTGACCCTTGATTGTTTTGGGTCTTTGTTTAATGGCCACCTGTACTCCTGTGTCTGGAGGCCAAAGCTTGGAAGCCATCCACAGTAAAGCCCATCATCTCTGGTGTGGTGGCTCTTTAAGCACCGGTCTAATCCTTAGACTGTGCCTTGTTCTATTTTAGGACTTACAGTTTCTTACCAGCTTCAGTACTGGGTGTCTACTTCCAAGAGCAAGTCAGCTTTGAGCGAATTGAGATCTCTTTCTATGACAGTTTGCTTGAAGATATCCAATATATTACAGTCATATGCTGACTCTAACCAGCTACTTTCACAGGGAATACATGCCTATGTAGTCACCCAAATCCAGATGCTGTGAACGTTTTGTACACTCACCACATGGCTGGATCAGTGACAGTTCCCTTCTGCTTTGGTAGCCAAAGTTTTGGACCATTTCCATTTCTCTCTAGCACAATCATCCACCATTTCAATGGCTTCCACTGTACCTGATGCTTAGTATGAACTTTTTGGGCTTTTTGTTAACAAATGCAACATTCACTTTGAACTTCAGCATTATCAGAAGGGAACTATGAAGGGAACTACTTTCCTATGACACCTTGGCTTTAGCATTGTTAACAGCCCATATGAAAGCCTTTGTGGGTCCCTTCAGAATACAAATAAAAGCTGACTTTGACAACCTTTCCTTTAAGTCGTGAACTACCACACATACCACGTGCTTTCATCATGGATACCGTGAGGTTCATTTCCATATCTCTGCAGCACAAGTAGCAAGCAACAACAAGGCTCTCAGAGCTACTTCCTAATAGGGTTGGAACAGGTTAAAGATGAACTTGCTGTTTTTAAGCTCTCCACAACCCATAGGAATTTGATCTCCCTGGATATACAAAAAGGCATCCTCTTGATCACCTGTCCATTCTGCAATAAAATCCTGCCTGTCTTTAGTTCCACTTTAAGGCCTCTGTCACAGCCCAAGGATTTCATAATTGATTTTGTTGTGCTCTATTTCCAGCAGCCCTGGTACCCATCTTCATGTTTGAAATGTTCAAATTTCATTGTATGTCTCTGACAATGGGGTCCAATTCACCTCCCAATTCTGGATAGGTATATACAAGTTCCTAGTTTTTTTCTAACCATACTCTTCCGCCTATCATTCACACATACACAGATAGGCTGAGAAAGTAAATTATTTTTTAAAGCACTTCCTTTCTGCTTTTGTGTCCACCCACCAGAACAATTGGGTTACACGTATGCAGTTTGTTGAATTTGCCCACAACATCCATCTCAATTCCAGTACCCAAAAAATGTTGTTCTTCACTGTTTATGGCAAATATCCACGTCTTTGTTCAGTTCTGGATTCCAAGATCAGTAATGGTAGACTTTAAAACCTAATTGACTTGAAAGGCCTTAATTCAATGAAGATCTTGAGTCTCTGCATAGGATGTATTGGGCTCTCATGTGGTAAAGTTTCTTGATTCTTTATTTTGTAGTTGTATGTTGATTGGGTAAATTGGGTATCATCTGAACTAGAAGGTATCATCCATATTAGTCTGTCAGGTTTAGGTTGTTTTTTGTAAATTTATTGATGAGACATCATCAATTAGGTTGCTTGTAAACACCTAAGGTCAACTAAAGAAAACCTAAATAGTGACATAGTACCATGGGTTGAGTAGGGACAGGGAATATGCAGCTACCTGGAAAATAAAATTGCGAACAGCCAGGTAAGCATGTTTTATTGCAGAATGGACATTGCCTGTTGCCAGTAAAATTCTGCTGGCTCACAATTTTGGAATGCATGTGCATATATAGAACTATAGTTGTACTTTAAATAAAGAAAAATATTAAAAATGAAGTTTGACTTTTTTAGTTATATAATGGAAGGTATCCTATTAATTAGGGCAGAAAACAACAACAGCAACAGTAGAACATATCTCAAGTTTGTATTGCTGCCTGAGCCAAAGATTTGGTGATTTATACTAATTTTCTATATAAGTATCCTATCAGAAGTGAGAGGAAACCTAATTTCCTAACATGAAACTAGGGCCAGAGTAAGATTGTAAACTTAATATGGAAATAAACTAATATGGTGTAGTATCTATACTTTAGTTTGGAGGTTATTCAAATAATATATGCAGTTAAACGTTTTGGCATTAAAATTACAAACATTCCTTATAAAACTGGAGGCTTACATTGGCACTTATTCCTGTCACCACCTGTTAAGAAGTTAGCTTCTTTGCGAATGAAAGCTAAATATGTAATTCAATATGATCTTGTTAAGCTTGCTACATACTTAAAATAATTTCTGAGTTTATCTTGGCATAAGTGACCTTTAACTGCCATTTCTTTTTGTTTCTTGAAATAAATCACTGCATTACACAGATGTCATAAGTGATTTCCAACCTTCATTTGTAAGTGCAGTATTTCTTGTGCATTTACTACATTCGCTGCATTGTTTGGCTAAAGGTATTGTTTCAGCTATATCATACTAACCTAATTTAACTTTGACATCAGTATTTAAATATTTGCTGCTATGCAGATCAATATACAGAGAATAACAACATCTATTAAAATAAGAGCTGTAATCAATAAAGAAAGTTATTATATAGAGGTTTAGAGTAAACATTATTATATCTGATCAAACAAAAACACATATAACCATATATAATGCTTTCAATGTCTCTGTCCTGTCTCTTACAGGCCTGACATTTTTCTCTATTTTTAATTTACTATACACTTTCCTGGGTGGGGAGTAGTGGGTATTTTTTTTTTTTATTGATTGGGTCTTTTACATGCAAGTGGAATTGTCTCTGCTATTCTCCACCTGCTTTTTGCTTATCCCCTACCTACCTTAGGAAGATGGGGAGGTCTATATTCCAGGAATACTTTTTACATAAGAAAATTTGGGAATCTGCAGCTGATAAGGAGTTGGTTTTCTCTATGTTTTCATTTGTCTCTGTAGTACATTTTACAAGGTTCTTCTAATGTTATTGGATTTTGCTCTTTTGTACTGTAATTTCTTGGTATATATCTAAAATAGATACAGATCATGTAAACATCATAGGTTGGGTCTATATAGTCATATATGGTTTACATCCACACAATGTATATATGCCCTGACTTTTGGAGCTACTAAGTTTACTATGTGATTACTGTCTCAGTCGCCTAACTAACAATTTCAAATGAGCAATGGTAGCCTCTTTCTTTTGAACAGATTGCCTTAAAGGATAGCAGAAGCAGCACTGTTTATGGTATTATTTGTATGGGAGAACAAGTTGATGTGAGATGCAAGCATGCATGTAAATTGATGTGCAGTCAACTTTACATGGACGACAGATAGAAGAGCTGCCATTGCTGACCTGTATTTTAAGTTTCATGCTTTGGACCATCCTGTTGATGATGACTTCTGTTTCTAGTAAGTCGTTAGCATGATTTAAACTATTGTCATTCATGTTTCATGTAAATGACCTGCTAGTCATAAAAAGGATTAAAGCCCAAAAGGATACATCTTAAAAAAACAAACAAGCCAGCGATGCCAACTCTTTAGGAAAGTTTCTATTCCTAGGAAAACATGAAAATAAATATATAAATAATATTGTCTTGCAATTGCAAGAATTGCAAGTAAAAGAATGTGTGACTGGTGAGAATTGTTCTGTCATTAAATCTGTGATAAGTAAATCATTATAATCCATGAGATACCAGCACTTTACCACCATTCAGTGTGGACATGATTTTGGCAAGCTTAGAGGAAAGTATTAAAAGAAGCATTAAAGCAGTGGTTTAAGGTAATCTATGTCATTTAAAATGGAAATCTCAGATGTAATAGTATTATATAATAAAATCAGTAAGGTTTCCACTGGACACTGCATACAGAGAACTTTACCAGCAAACACCCATGGTCTTAGTGTGATATGCTCCTAGTGCAAAGTGCAGTAACCTTATCACCCCGTCACAATCTATCTGGTTTGGCTTCATTGCTTTACAGTTGGTTTACATTAATCATTGTATTTTTTCTTTTTGGATCATTTATTGCAAAAGTTGTTGATGTTTATGGGGTATGTTGGCACATGACTTCAACAATTAGGTATATCAGAAACACAGAGAAGACTTGAAGTATGTCTTTTAAGCAGATCATAATTTGGAATGTATGAACAGCAGAAAACCACAATTTGGGGATGCTAGACTATATTATTATTAATAATATTAATAAACAGTATTTATTTAGTGGCAATATATTACACAGTGCTGTACAATAAATAAGGGTTGCAAATGACAGACAGAGAAGAGAACCCCGCCCAGAAGAGATTACAATTTAGGAGATACAATAAATAAATGCGTAGATTATTTTACTATAGATGAATTAATCTGCCAGACTTTGATATCTGTAAGTAATATTTAGTATCTCATACTTGCAAATTGTTTATTAGATTTATTTAGGTTTATTGCAAATTGAGTTTATTAGAATATGGTCAGCAGTGCTAGTATTTTGCTGTACAATACCTAACAAAAATAAAATTTCTATAATAAAACTTATTGTTGGCGTATTGCTTAACCACATAACTTATTAATATAGTTAGCATCAGTATGTGTAATAGCATTACAAATTAGTAATCATTTACAAATTTTGCCTATTTTCAAGCATGATAACCTAATTGTGTCAGAGTTTTTCCTTGCTGTAGAATTCCAAATCCGATTGTGTTTCATGTTATATTTCATTGAATGCTACATGCAACTGGATTTCCAAAATATTGATATGGAATGCTTGTTGGTTTATTATGTAAATGATTTGAATAAAATAATGCATCTAAAACAAGTTAAAACACAAAATAGCACTTACCTAGTGGATATTTTTCTAACAAAAAGAGATAACTTTCAAAGAAATCATTCCTTATGGCCTTGTGAAGAACTAGGGATGTGCTGTGCCTGCAGAGTTCTTCATCTGTTTTGTGCCAACGTGACTTAAATGCAAGGTGTGCTCCCAGGTGCGCCATCTTTGTGACTAAAGAAAAGATAAACCATAATCTATGGAAGTCTAGGCTGCTGTATTTAACAGTTTCAGTACTTGTCACTTTACACCATGAACAGAGAAGTGTAAGCTTGTGTTATTGGCTGTGAATGTTCTGTGAGCACACAGCAGCTGCTTGTTGGAACAGATAGTAAAAATTCAGATGGACATTTGCTGCCCTGTAAGTGTAAATTGACACTTTCATCCATATTCAAAAATGGCAAGGCTATTTCTGGACGATGCACTTCAGAATGCCTGTTTGGATTCCAAAGTGTAAATACCTCAAGTCATTTTCTAGTTCATTAAAACAATCAATTAAAATATAGTGGATATTAAATACATATATTGCCCACTAAACACAACTAGCGGTTATATAGTAGATCTCAACTGAATCACTAAAATTACATATAAACTTTAATATCTAAAAGTGACCCTGTCTAGCGGGTAAATACATCACAAAAGAACCAATCTGTGAAGACAACAGTTTGATACATACCTGGCTGTTGGCGATAAATTTTACCCAGAGTTTCCAGGAGCAATCCTATTTGGTGTTTGGAAAAGTGATTTCCCTGCTGGCTGCTGTGGTTCCCTGGGATGCACTTTATATCACTATTGTGTTCTGCATCCACTAGGAGTAAGCAAGAAGATTCACAGCTGCTATCAGGGGGAATCACTATTTGACCAGCCCAGGGAGACACATAAAAATGGTGTCAGGATCATTGCTACAGAAATATGTTTAGGCAAATTTAGCGAACAACAAAATTATTAGGTTTACAGGCCTATTTGACACTCTTGAAAGGATCAGTTATAGAGGAACTAAACTGAAAAGTGCCTAAAAAAAGCAAAAACTTACATTTAATCTTGCAGGGCAGTCAGATCCATCAGAAGGTGTCTTGCATTGGGTCCCCCATCGTCCCGGCATCTGTCCCTAAACCGGCTCTCTGGGCGCCGCCATCTTCTCCTCTTCTGCCTGATTCTTCTTCCTACCTCACCCAACCCAGGCGTGAGATCGCGTGACGTAGGACGGGAACAAAACTTGCCGATCTCACTGTGCATGCGTGAGATTGTCAAATTTTTCCCTTTGCACGAAAAGACACCTTCTGCGGATGCCCTAGGCGATGGAGAATTAGGGGGCGGTGCTGCTTTTTAAAAAGTTTTAGGTTGCACTTTAAAAAACAAAACAAAACAGAATTTTTACCTTGCATAAAAAGGTTGTCTACCTCTTTATGTAAAGTGAAATTTCTAAGTTTAGGTACGCTTTAACATATATTTTAAAGTTGTTTTAAAACTTTTTATATTTGCAGCTTTCATTAGAGTGTATGTACAGTATTGGGTTGTTTTGCATAATTGTAATCACAGTTGTTATGAAAACATTTGTCCTTAATATAACAATCATAATTGTCACCCAAGATAAAGGTCTGTGATTGTTTTAGGCAAAAATCTAGCAAGTGTACAGCTATCCTGTTGTCATTTACTGATCTGTCCTGGCGGACCAATAGGGTGTCACTCTCCCATTGCCTCCCTCCCTAAAACTTAACAGTACTGTGTTTATAGTGCTTGTTTCTTCTGCTTCCACTGTAAACAGTCAGGAAAGAAAAGCCTACGTACACACATTAGATGATTCTCAAATATCGCTTCAGGGCTAGTATTGGTCAAGAATCTGACGTGTGTACAGCGTTCGTCCGATTTCATTCATGGATCCGTCCTGGAGGATCCACGAATGACTTCAATACAAGTAAAGGGGAGAGAGCACAGTGGGGTTCCGCTTGCTGGTTTTCTCCCCTCTCTAGAGCAGAACAGCACTGTATGTACAACTCTCGTTCATGTATCTTTGAGTCTTTTGTTGTTTGAAAAGATTGTGAAAGATCCTTTCCAACAATGAAAATCTAATGTCTGTACATAGCCTTAATCTCACTTGTTGCCCTCTTGATAAATCTAAAATGTAAGAATCCTCTTAACTTCCTGTCTTTGTGACAATAGTATCAAGGGCAAATAGAGGGATGAACCTCCCCAGTGGGGACACAGGCTATAATAAAATTATGCAGACCACATAACCCTCTGCTACTCTGTTCAAACAAGCACATGCACGTGAAAAAAACATTTTGCTTGGTATCCAACCTTTGTGCTAGAACATGTATGGGTCAAAATGAGTCATAACACCGTGCGCTACCCTTATTTACCTCTCTCCAGACAAAGCCACGACTGCACACGAGTGTCAGTATGCCAGTTACTACCATTCAGTGAACAACCCGCGCTATAACTCTCTGTGAAGTAAATAACATCTCCTCCTCCTCCCTTCACAGCACCATCCTAGTAGGCACTCGACTCTTCTCAGCAAGGTAAAGAGAGGCTAGATTTTCATTTATTTCATCTAATTGCTTTTGTATTTATGTATTTTAGTATTAAGCAGTGTTTAAAATTTTATTTAGATCCCCATCAATGTATAATATACCAATAACAATAGGATTGTTTTTTCATGTGAATGGATTCATCAGCTTCCTTGTATTTCTTATGGGAAAAAATTTGTTTGGTATAAATCTTGTTTGGTATAAATCCAAGGATCTGGAATGGATTAAGGATTTACACCAAGGTACCACAGTATATATATATATATATATATATATAGTATATATATATATAGAGTGTTGAGGTTTGGCATATATATATATATATATACGGTATATATATGTGCCAAACCTCAACACTCTACATCTGCAATACTGAAATGTGTATATAAGCTTTATACCCAGCTCATCAGCTTACAATGACAAATACAATGACCATACAGTTATTACTCAGCACCCAGCCCAGCCTGACTATCCATGACATAGCAGTGTGATGTATGTGTGCCCAGCCCACCCGTGTACTGTCAGTGGGTGACCAATGACACGCCGCCCACCGCATTCACTTCCTTGTCAGCTGACCTCATGCAGTCACGTGACCGCACGTCACATCGGCGACCCAGAGAATCTGGGCAGCTCCTTTTCCCTTGGCAACAATAGACACAAACGTTGTGTGTTCTGTCATCATCACCGGCACCGCTGTACCGAGCTCTGACCGGGCAACATGCAGACGGAGGACGCCAGATATCTAAAGAGGTGAGGACCGGGAAATTCTGTATTATTATATAGAGCTGCGGCCATATAACACATCACATCCTGATAATATACAGGTATGTGCAGCCAGTAAAGAAGAACAAATATAAATGTGTGCAGCATATAATGTCCGGAATGGTGTCATCACACCGCGTCATTGCATTGTCATCCAATTGTCATCGCATTGTGTCATCGCATTGTCATGGCATGCATCCTAATGTACATTTTTGTTTGCATCAAAGCTTCATCATGTAAAAGTCTGCCATTATTTTACAGACCCTATTAGGCCATTGCATATTATTATTGCACATAGGCTGTATTGCGTTGTGTCAGTTTAATTATTTTTAATGAACAGTTTATATTGGACCTGCAGCTTGTCCAAAACTACAAATCCCGATGTACAGAGAATGTGGCGCTGCAATGTCCAGGGATTTTGGGGGGCTGCCTTGGCATGTTAGTATACCATTTAAAGCAGTGGTCGCCAAGCTTTTGGAGCTCACAGATCACTAAACCATCAGACTTCGGATCACGCATGCCCAGGAAGCTGTGTGTCACTAAAATGGAAAGAAACTTCCCCCATAGTGCCAGAACCCACCCAGAGACACAACCCCCCCCACCGCTCTGAGCATGCGATGCATATGGAAGACATGGTCCGCCGCTCTGGGTAGTGCGCCACCTCCCCAAGCACGGTTCTTCTTCTGATGCCGCTGGAGGGGTTGCCACTGCTGGTCTCCGTGCTCTTGCAGTCCAGCTGTCAGACGGCTATCAGACTAGTGGGCCGCGGACCCCTGATTTAAAATAAATGAGAAAAAACTCAGCGCGTTGCCATGCTTAGCAGTACGTGGTAAATGACCTGCCAGTTGAACACATATTTTTACAGCCATTCAGCATTTTGGACACATTTTGCAGCAAATCACAATTAACAGCTGTCTCACATATGTCCATTGCAGTGCGCTCATAAGACCTGATTTATTAAAGCTCTCCAAGGTTGGAGAGGATACACCTTCATCAGTGATTATGGGTGATCCAGCAAACCTGGAATGGATTTCTTAAAAGTCATTTGCTCTTTGTTTGCAAATGTTTTCAATCCTGGTTCAAATCCATTCCAGGTTTGTTGGATCACCCAGGTTCACTGATGAAAGTGTATCCTCTCCAGCCTTGGAAAGCTTTAATAAATCAGGACCATAGTCAAGTGTGTTGTGTTGCACTCTCTATGTGTCATTCAGTATAAATGGCACTGGATTGCAGTAAACTGTATTTTGTGTGTCCCTGTGATGGACGTTTTACTGCAACACAATGTGAGTGAATGAGCTAAAAAATCTGGATATAGATTCTTCTCTTCTTGATATTAATCTGCTTAATACTATATGTGTGTGAATGATGTGTGAATTCTTCAGTGAAGCTGTTGTGCTAAAAGGGAAGGTTATGTATTCTCCATTGTTATATTTTGATCTACATTTTGCATTTCATGACAGTTGATATTGTGTTTGTGTTATGCTTTAAGGCCGTTTTATTTTTTGTATTTTTTTTTCTTCCTATTTTATATTTCAATGTAAATATCTCTACTTGGATTACAACTATTTACCTGTGACTTCATGTGAGGCATTCCAAACTTCTGGCTTGAAGTTTATTATGCTTGTGTTGTGGATGGAAAGGAACAATTAGCACTCTTTACTTCTTGATTATTATTATTATACATCCGATTCTGCCAGAACCAGGGCCCGGACCATCTTGAATTGGATTTATTATACAATAGATCTGTTTCCATAATGCATAACCTTATTAGTATTATTGTTTTCCGTCTTCGTTTCTGCCCCTACAGAACTGTATTTTGCCTGTTTGGAAAAGGAAACTGGAAATGTCAGGACAACCTTTTCTATTTGCTTACAGCCATGGCATATATTGGTCATCATGCACATTCCATACCTGGACTTTGTGAGACTGTCCAAGGCAGAAGTTCATTTTCTATCTACGCAGGAATACATCTGACAGGAGCATTAAACGTTCTAGTGGATTTCCTGCATAGACACAATGTGGCACAGTAAAAATGTTCTCTAAGTTTAAGAGTTTATCTCTAGATGAGGAAAAGATTGGTATCCTGTCTTTGTGGGGATGTAAGAAGTCCTCCTTGTACGTTGATAGTATGGCATGCTGGTGTGAACCTGCATACACTCACAGTCAGATGTCTGTTTGTACTCCTAAGTTTTTATTCTGGAATTCCGATGGTCTCATTGGGAATGCACCCTAACAAAAAATCCTTTTTTTTTTTTGAGATTCCTCTCCAGAGATTTGATACCTCTCATTAGAGTCTTTAGTAGCAGCTCACTTTAATTCTGCAAAGACAAATCCGCAAGAAAAGTTAGTAAGATTGCTTTTTCCATTGGAATGATTTTTATTTACTGTAAAACCAAAGGAAGAAAAGCCAATGGAAGAAAAAGCTGTTTTTTGTTTAGACAAACTTAGGTGTATTCAAATAAGAATAATTCATACAATCCAGTACAATATAAAACAGTCAAGCAATTGCGTCGTTCCCATTAAATCATGGGAAAAAAGACCACTGATCTATACAAAGGATCCCTAAATGAATTAAGAGTGAAAAAGTACATAAACAGAACGTCTTGCTCCCGACACATTTCGCCTATCAGCTTCCTCAGGGGATTTGCTAAGAGTGTTGTGTATTTTAGAATAGTAATTGGGCTATTTAAAAGGGATACCTCATTAGGGGTGAACATGCACAAATACTATCTTGTAGAATTTTGGAGAGAAACAGTGGAGGATGTGCCAAAGATCATCCGATCCAGTGATGGGGTGAAAATGACAGCCAGTCTTATTTCCCATGAAGATTTAATTAGCTTATTTAATTAACTTAATTTTGTAACTGCTAGATTGTTTTATGTTGTACTGTATTGTATGAATTATTTTTATTTGAATACCCTTAAGTTTGCCAGCTTTTTCTTGCTTTGGCTTTACCCTTTGCATGTATAATATCGGGGTTGGCACCCACGCATGATACAGGGAGGAAGGATAGTTACTCCTTTTTACTCTGGGAATAATTATATACAAAAGGACACACAGTACACATATATATGTATCCTGCAAATAGAATGTTCTCTTCCCTTCATGACAGTACAATTAGAAAGAGACTAAGCGAGTCTGGCTTGTTTGAAAGGGTTGTCAAGAAAAACATCTTCTCTCCAAAGGTAACATGGCAGCATGGCTTAAGTTTGCAAAGTTTCATCTGAGAAAACCAAAAGTCTTCAGCAACAATGCTTTTTGGACAAAGAAACAAAGTGGAGAGGTCTGGCAATAATGCAAAGCTTTACATTTGGCGAAAACGAGGCACAGCATACCAGCAAAAACACCTGATACCAACTGTAAAGCATGGTGGTGGAGGGGTGATGATTTGGCCCTGAGCACCTTGTGAGTCAAATGTGAGGACAGCTAAACCTGCACAACTTTTATCTTCTTCCCAGAAACAACTTTCAGCCAATAAACAAAATTTTATCGATTTTTTTTTTTTAAATTTTTTTTTTATGTAAAACAATAATTACAACAAAATAAAAAAATATAGAAAAGTGCAGAAGTTGCAGCGCAACTGTACAATATACAATCTAAGAGTTGAAATATTATCAATCAGCATGTATTGAAAATAAAGGGGATGAAGAGGAAAGTAAAAAAAAATAAAAATAAAAAAAAATATATAAATATATATGAATTTATATATATCTCAAACAAAGGGTGGATAACATTGTAAGAACATGAAAAGCTTGGGATTGAACAGTAACAAACAAATCGCGGGCCCATGGGATGAGAAGAATATAGCTAACAACAATAAATTCACAGTAATTGTGAGAGAAGACCTTATTTAATATGTAACAAGTTGAGTATTTCAATGTGTCAGGTTTATTGGACTTCTCAGTTTGCGGTAACACGTTATCAATAAATTCATTCCATTTTCCTAGAAAGCAGGTGACTCCTGAGTCATCACTATGTTCAGCATCTAATAATTCTCTATAAAAGATCTTCTTCAGGGAAGAGGTAACATCTAGTAACATTAGTGGAGGAAGATTTCGAGAATGGATCTCCTGGCTGCCAACAAAAAGATGGTGGTCCATCTTCAACTTCTGCAACCAAGTGCATTATCTGGGATATCAGTGGGTCCATAGGAAAGAGAAGTCCATGACAATATTTTTAAAATGTGAAACATTTTGTCAGAACATCACTAACTAAAGGCAGGACCATAAATGGTGTTTTGGTGAACGCTGTGTAACATTCATTACAGAAGCCTGGCCACTCCTTCTAGCATTTCCTCTTTGTGACTGAAAAACGTTATTTTAAATTAGGTTTCTCTCCAGGATTCGTTAACAATATTTTATGAATTGATAGCCTGATATGATTTTGTCAACCAAGGAAAGAAAATCTTTTTGCCAAAAGCGTACATTTGAGGTAGGTAAAGGTCTGACAAACATAGATTGCAAAGGGAATAGATTACTGAGTTGGTAGAGTGGTTTATCATAGGAGTTAAGCTGAAGTGCTCCAGGGAGATCTGCCGCTAAGACATTTCTATTGTGTAATACCTGTATAATATAGAGCAGGTGAGCTACCCATTGTAATATTTGGCCACCTTTTTTGGCCATGTCAGGATGACGTATCCACCGCACGGGAGTTTATTCATACCTGTCACATGCAAGGGAAGCCAGGATTGCCAGGTGCCAGGATTGCCAGCGCATGCACAGCTCTTCTTTTTCACATTTCCACACTGCAATCAGGCGGGAAAGACAGGCAATAATAATATTAAAGGCACATCACCTGTCCATTTCAGCAAAAAACACCTGCCTGATCCTATAGTTTGTAAAGTGGGACTTAAGTTCCACTTTAAATAAATATTACCACAGTGGAATCTGTTGAGTATTGTTTTATGCCTGGGGTTAGAATGAAACAATTTTAGAACCTGCTAAGGACCAGATCAATTTTATCCTAATAAAAAAAAAGTATTTATTATGTCCTAATATCCCAAATCTGTTTCTTTTTACACGACTGTATGTACTTGTAGAATGGGCCAAAGCCTGGAAGCTTTTCTGGAAGTTAACACCCTCATGGTTCTGTACATTACCACAAATAATTTTAAATGAAACAACTCAGATGCAGTTGAACTGGAGACTTCCAGCTTTAATTCAGTGAGTTGAACAAAAAGATTGCATAAAAATGTGAGGAACTAAATCCTTTTTTTAACACAGTCACTTCATTTCAGGGGCTCAAAAGTAATTGGACAAATTAAAAAGCTGAAAATAAAAAGTTAATTTCCAATACTTGGTTGAAAACCCTTTGCCGGCAATGACAGCCTGTAGTCATTCAGCTCCACTGATTCCTCCGCTCCCTGATTGGCTGAGGAAAGGGACATCGTTATGACGCTTTAGCTGTCATCAGGCTTTGCCTTTTCTAAGCCAATCACAAAGGACTAGAGGTGAATGAGGAGCCTTGTCCTCATTTAACCCCTAGTGCCCAGGGGATCCCTCACTGTCAGGAGGAGTCCCACGGCTGTGCTCATGTCATGAATGCAGACGTGGGAATCATCCTGTCATTGTGGGGTAACGTTTTATAAAACTTTTTAAATTTTTTAAACGTTGCAAGCAACATTTAGGATAAAGCTCATAACTGTGCCTCAGAGAATTTACTGGAAAATCCAACTCTGCTGTCCCTTTTGGGCCTTTTGTGGCTGTAAAGTGGTTCAGTTCAGGTTTCAAACTGAAGCTACAAGCAGGGTCTTCTCCTCCTGTGTCACTGGAGGTGTATTCGTCTGTCATTTGCAACCCCTGTTTAATTTACAGCGCTGCGTAATATGTTGGCGCTATATAAGTCCTGTTTAATAATTATATTAAGATTAATAATAATAATAATAATAATAATAATAATAGTCTGGCTCTATGGTAGATTTATAAGGGCAGTTTGAAGAATGCCCACCTACTCAGATATTTACAGCGATGGCTGACTGGAAGTTGGGATACTGCCAGTGAAAACAAACTTAATGTTTTCTGTTCTTAAATTTATTTATATAATTTAAAGAAAAATATTTTTTTTCACCCAATATAGTGCTAAAACATTACCAAAATTTTGAGAGAAGGAAAATTTTATTTACAATTCCAACTTTTTTTTTTATAGTGACTGTTAATTAAGAGCTAAATCACACCTCTTCTTGTTGACAGATTCTGACATAGTTTGCCTGATGTGAAATTATGTGTGTAGGAAGGAAGTGAACTGTGAACTTTACAAATGCTTGTGCTTGTCAACAGTTTGTCTCATAGCAACTACTTGAATTCTCATTAGGTTTCCTTGATGTTGTCTTCGTTTATATTGGTACATAGGCTGCTGTGCGGCTTGGACATTTGTATAAGTGTGTTCCAAGGAATTTTTTGTAGTTATTAGCCTAATATTTGACACTCTGCTGTATTTATCTTACAGATCTAATGTTCAGATATTGGCATTTATTAACTGATGAGTCCTATGTAGTTTTGTATATTATAAACAATGAGCACTGATCCCCCTACTATATCTATAAATATTATGTTGTGTCACATATATGTGTTTATTAAATATGTCATGTAAAAAAATCTATTTTTTAATAAACAACAACATAAAAACACAAAACATTACACAACAATACCTATAACATTATCATGTTGGTAAAAGGTTGAATAAAAATTAAAGGAGACTGTATGGGGGCAAAAGGTTCCAAATGAAGATTTACAATATTCGTTAATCTAGATTTAGTTTTATTATTAGCTCACTTTTGACTCCTTTTGTGAAAAATACTATTTACTAGTGATGATTTGTTCATGGCACCAACAAGGTAAGAGCTCTGAGACCAATCTGTCAAATTTGACTATTTATTTCATTTTAATACTGGTCTTGGGCCTTCCCACAGATTCTGGTGTTTTGTAGTAGCAGTAATATCCGAATTCTTTGCAGCTCCTAAACAAGTGTTATGATTTTTACATTGAATTTCTTTTATTATGTTTACTATTTTTGATAGAAAAGTGAAAGGAGGAAACATTGATGTCCATCCAAGTGAGAAAGCTCTTATTGTCCATTATGAAGTGGAGGCCACTATTCTCGGGGAGATGGGTGACCCCATGCTTGGTGAGCGAAAGGAGTGTCAAAAAATGTAAGTTAGAATTAATTCTTCTTTTTCTTCACCATTTTAATGTTCTACCATAATGACATCAGGTACAGATGGCACTTATTGACTAGTTTACTACTAGGGGTCTGTATATATTTTTTGTAAGGCTGGGTCTACATGGACGGTTTTAAAAAGGCTTATAAACGTTCCTACCTTGTTTATATATGTTTTTATGCACTTTTACAAGCGTTTTATAAACGCCTATGACATGTTTTACTGCTAATTGCCGCGATTTGACATAAGCGTTTATAAAAGTTTTACTTTTAACCCTTTCAGGGAATGAGTACAGGGCTACATAAAACCCCTTACTCATTCCCTTAAAGGGTTAAAATATGAATAAAAAATGTACGAGGCTTTAATGTTAAAGTATTTTATTTGTAAGTAAAATATACTCATGGGAGCTTCTTTTTCCTTTTTCAATTTTTTTTCTCTTAGTATACGTCTAAAAAGTCTTAATGCCAATACTGATATTTCCTCCTTGGCACGAAAAGTAGTTGAGGAATGCAAACTCATCCATCCATCCAAATTGGCTGAAGTAGAACAGTTACTTTATTATCTTCAGAATCGGAGAGATGGATTGACTAGTAAAGGTAGGTGGCATCATTTTTTCGGGAAGCTTTTATGTACGAGGGGGTGCTGAGAAGTTCCTGGCTTTGCCCAGAAAGAAGAGAGCCAGAGTTATGAAATAACACATTTATTCAACATATTCCCCCCTGAGACTGATGCACTTGGTACAGCGTAGTTGCAGCTTTTTTAAACCATTCAAATAAAAGTCTTTTGGTTGGGCCGCAAACCAGCTCTCAGCAGCATATTTTGACGTCAGAAATGTCCTCAAAACGTTACCCCTTGAGGTGTTTCTTCAAATTCGGGAACAGATAATAGTCCGAAGGGGCCCGGTCAGGTGAGTAGGGGGGATGGTGGACCATTTGGAAACCCAGGGTGTGCAATTTGGCAGCCACAACATTGAACGTGTGTGCAGGTGCATTGTTCTGCAAAAAAAGCCTTTGGTCAGCTTTCACGGCGTTTCAACTTAATTGCCTCCTTCAGCTGGTCTAGGAGGTTAGCATAATACTGTCCCGTGATACCAGAGCCCTGAGGTAGGTAGTCCACCAACAGAATACCATCTTTATCCCAGAAAATGGACGCCATGACTTTTTTGGCTTATTTCTGGGTTCGGAACTTCTTCAGCCACGGGGACCCATTCCCACTGTGGGACCCATTCCCGCTGTGGCGCCATTCCTTTGACTGTTCCTTGGTTTCACGATCATAGATGTGGAGCCAGGTTTCATCTCAGTGTGAATGTCCCTTGTTGACTTTCCCTGGAGAAACAAAACCTTCATGACGGCCTGTAACTCCAACAACGCGAAACTTGCTTGTGACTCTGCCATCACAGCTTCTCACTTAGAAAAGTTAAAACAGTTAAAAAAAAAAAAAAAACATCACAAAGATCTGATATTTGCTCAGTTACATACTAAGATATTAGGCTGTCATATGCCCCCACACGCATTTTTCTATTTCATCTAGAAGGGGGCAAAGCCAGGAACTTTTCAGCACCCCCTCATATAATTGTCCTTTTCCTCAGCATAGGTGACGTAGTTAACTGGTATGATGCACTATTGTGATTCTGCACAGTTGTTTTTGAAGCCTTAGCATAGCATGAAAACTGGCATCTAACAAAGTAATGAAGCTTTCATATTTCTCCATAAATAAGTTTGCTTAAACAGGTTTTATTTCTTAAAAAAATATATATATATTTTTCACTGTAGTGGGTGTATGTTATTTGCTTTGTTGATTTACGTGAATCAGGCCATGAAAATGTAATATTTGTTACTTTAAAAATTCTTCATATAGCAATTGCTTTAATAGCAAATGTACAAATATATACAAAACACATATGATTAAAATATGGTTGTGGATCAATGTAATTTTTTTTGCTCATAATAATGCTCATGTCAGCATTACTACATCTGTAAATCTTAATATCTTCTCTTACTTTAATTTTACTTTGAGTCTCAGGTAGTTCTGTCAGTGCAAACTGAAAGTTTCCCCTTTTCATCATTAGATTTAACATTTTGATTTTAAAATAAGTTTCTCTGTCATGATCCTGTTCACATACTGTATGTTTTTTCGGTAGCAGAAAAGAAGGAAAAGAAGAACAGCAAACCAAAAGATCCACCAACTTTTGAAGGAATGGAGGTATTTTTTCAGATAGTTGTTTTGGTTGTTGTTAAGGGATATAAACTGCATAGAAATGATTGCCTGCATTAGGTGCCTAAAGTTTAGTTGACTGCATGTAAGGTCCTGGTCTAGCTCCAGTTCTCGCCAGATGCCAGATCTAATGCTCTGCAGCAAGTTCGTGCTCAGCTTTTGCTCTTAGGACTTTAGTGCACAATGGGTGGTGTCTGGGGAAGGGCTGGCAGAGGACCAGGAGCCCACAGATAAAGCAGTACAAGATTCTAAAGCAAATCCAGAATACCCTGCCAAGGTCATACACAGGCAATCAGTCCACCAGACGAGGTATCCAAGGGGTCGGAGTCACGGACAATAGGTTAGGTGGTCCAGGCAGCATACAATCAAAAGGTTCAGGACAGGTAAGGTCACCAACAGTAAACGAAACCACATGCCTCAATTGTAAAAGTTCAAAGTGGGACTTTAGTTCATTTTTAATAAAACATAATGAATATAGAATTCAATACACAAGTATTTTAGATAACTGGTCACAATTATGTAAGTGTTTAAAACATTTTTAGCAAGAAAATACTCTATTTCCATTGTCAAACACCCAGCTTCCTTTTTGTTTTCAGATTGACGAAGTTGCTAACATTAATGACATGGATGAATACATTGAATTGTTGTATGAAGACATTCCCGATAAAGTTCGGGGCTCTGCCTTGATCTTACAGCTTGCCAGAAATCCAAACAATTTGGAGGAATTACTGCTGAATGGTAAATTTTTCTAAATAAAAATGATTTTAGGATTAGGGAATGGAATTGGAAATCTGTTTGTTATTGGCATTTTGTTATAGTAGAACAGTGGGGTCTCCCTCTATCCACAATGGACAGACATAAACTTGTATTACCAGGCTAAATTGTTTCTGTTATTTTCAATCCTATTATTGAATATTTTAATTTCTTTTTTCCACTGTTTGGCCACATAAATTGCATAATTTCTTCCAGAGAATTCAAATTATGCAAGAAACAAATGTACCTTTCACCAGGAATTAACTTCCAAGTATTTGTAGTGAATATATTTACTAGTCTCTTTGTGATCTTTGTAGCTTTGCCTGCAAGTTTGAGTCACTATTATTTATTAATTAGGGGTTAAACACTCTGAGATTTGTGGGGAATGGTGTAGTTTGACTAAAGGAAGAAAAGGGGTTAGTGTATTATATTATTATTACACAGTATTTATATAGCGCCAACCGATTACGCAGCACTTTACAAGGTCCATAGTTTTGTCACTAGCTGTTCCTTAAAGGGGCTCACAATCTACCTATTCACAATACCCCTACAATAGTCATATGTCTTTAATACAGTTTAAGATCAGTTTTGGAGGGAAGCCAATCAACTCAACTGCATGGTTTTTGGAATGTGGGAGGAAACCCACACAAACACGGGGAGAACATACAAACTCCATGCAGCTAGTGTCCTGGCCGAGATTTGAACCTGGGACCTAGCGCTGCAAAGGCCAGAGTGCTAACCACAGAGGACCCGTGCTGCCCAATATTCAAGTGGTTAATTACCATTGGTGGGTGAAGTCTTGCATCAGTTTTATAGGTACGTTTCTGAACCATTTCAACCCAGTATGAAATTTTTAAAACTGTGTTTGACCCATTTCTATGTTTTAAAAATAATTTGTTTTACCCCTTCAGAAACTGCCTTGGGAGCCCTAGCTAGAGTATTAAGGGAAGACTGGAAACAGAGTGTAGAACTTGCCACTAATATTATTTACATCTTTTTCTGCTTTTCCAGGTAAATATATGCAGTTTTATAGTAAATGTTTATTGTTATGTTGCATGGTTAAATTAAAACTAAAATAAATAAAACTTATGGTGTTGTTGTAGAACATTCTGGCACTCCAGTGGCATTTCGCCACTTCTACCCTCCAGTGGAAAATATGGAGACAGTTCATGTTTGTCATTTGTCCACCTAAAACAAAATGAGAAACACTATGGGGTCTATTTTAAGCCAATTATTCTGATATTCACTGAAACATTGGTGGAGAATTTTCCGGTCTATGTGTTTCCCAAGGAATGTTTCAGTGAATATAATATTCATTACTTTATAAACAGACCTCTGTAAATATAAGTCTAAGGTATAATATATTTGTGTCTAATGATTTGTCTAACATATTTTTTTACTATGTTTCTACCAGTTTTTCTCAGTTTCATGGATTAATCACCCATTACAAGATAGGAGCTCTCTGTATGAATATAATTGATCATGAGTTAAAGCGTCATGAACTCTGGCAAGAAGAATTGGCCAAAAAAAAGAAAGCAGATATCCTTTCAGTAACTTACAGTACTACTTACTATGAACCTGATCATTTGTGTTTTGTTAATAATTATATAATTATTTATGAGTATTCAATGACTAGTTTTTGCTCTGCAAGAAAAACATTTTATTTATCACTGTAACTCATTTCCATTAGTGACAACTCCAAAAAGTCACAGCTGTCTGTTTTCTTACTTTTTTTTTTTTTTAATATTAATACTATTCCATTCAATTGTAAAAACTTCATTCAGCTTAATACCAGATGCAAAACATTTTTTTCAACCATTCGTTTTAATATGATAGAATACAAATATGAGGAGGATTATTTGACAATTTTGATGTAAAATTATATCTTAAAACAAGAAGTCCTCATTCCTTGTTAGCAAATGGTCCAGTATGCACCACCTTGATATGTAAAACAAATTCTACCTGTGCACATATTGTCAGCAACAAGACATTTACTGGAAAGTGAAACGTCTGCTGCTGAAGTATGATGTTCTGATAATATTATACCTAATTTGACATGAAAACACAATGGTTTCTTGCAAAGCTTAACATCTTGCTGCTGGTTACATTTTAATTGGAATACTTTAAATATATTTTTATTAAAACATACTTTTGCGCTTACATTTTTGGCAGTGGCTAATTTTTTATATTCACTTTGAAGTACACCATTTTTTTTTATTATTTATTTTTTTAAATTTTTTTACTGTTTTTCTTAACAATCATTATTACCTGATGATGATCCAGACACTCCATCCTTAAAAAAGGAATATGAGAAAGCATACAAAAAATATCAAGGACTTCTTGTTAAACAGGAACAGCTCCTACAAGGTAATTGTATCTGATTATATTATTATTACCTGTATGTCTAATCATAGCAAATCAGAATGGAAAGGGGACCTCCTAAAGTGTACTTGTTCTTAATTTTCCACTTAAAAAAAATTTTGCTTAGAGCTTGTCATACACATTACCATCTGATTCTGCACTCCCATTTTGATTACCAACAACCTAATTGTGCAAGTTTTTTTATGACATTATATGCATTATTTCAAATAACCCTTTCTCTCCAAGACAACTTATACAAGGCATCTGTTGTGGTTCTGTGTGTAACAAGCAATGCTTTGTTCTTTTATAATGTAATAATAATTACATTAATATATAAAGTAATATAAATATTAGGTAATTGCTTGCACTCTATATAAATACCTACAAAGTATTTTCATTTTAGTTATTTTTATGTACATTAAAATTAGTTATTTTTGTTTACATTAAAGCTTACCTATTTATTAATTTTCATTTTTGTTTTATTAGGAAACACATTTGCTCTAATTGTATTTTTAACAGCAATAAATTATATATTCTTAGACAAAATAGTTTGTGTGCTCCTTTATTTGTATGTTGGGGTCTAGCCTGGGACCCCTTTCAAAGCACATTCAAAGCTCTAAAGACCTACCCATTTGTAATGCTGCTTTTCTAAATTTTAATTCCAAGTAAATTAATATTTTGAATGCTTTCTTCCAAACACTGCTTGTGCACATCACAATGTGTTTGAATTAGATATGCCAGCAACTTACATTGTAACACCAGTCACTATCCAAAAAATCCCTTTTCCCTGTTTTTCCTTCCCCAAGGACATGGTCATCAAGTCCCTATAGTATCAAGCTGTGTGCTAGTTGAGTTTAATTAGCAGATGTGTATGGATTAAAAAAAAAACATTAGGAAGAAATGCAGCTTAAAGACATTTGGCTGGAAAAGGGTCTCCCTCTTTAGAGTTTACAGTGTTGCTGTAGGAACTGTATGACTTACATTTTTTCAGTATTTTTAAAATTTAGTTGAATTTGTATATATATAATATATATATTTATGTATGTATATACTTTTTAGTTGCCCTCTACCTGTTACTTAACCTTGCTGAGGATACCCGCACTGAGCTGAAGATGAGGAACAAGAACATTGTTCATATGCTGGTGAAAGCACTAGACAGAGATAACTTTGAACTTCTATATCTTGTGGTATCCTTCTTAAAGAAGCTTAGTATCTTTCTGGAAAACAAAAACGACATGGTAAGTTTAACGCCAAGCAGGATTATTTCAGTTTAGTAACCCCACAGTAGAAAGAACCCCTTATGTGTTTTCATTTTTTTTACTACTACAGTAGCCAGTGCTTTGGATCTAAGTTTTCGTGGAAGAATTTTTACCTTTTACTTTTTAAGTTATGTTTTGTGGTAACTTACTGGTCATTTT
>NC_092865.1:41297804-41321458 GCF_032062135.1 Pyxicephalus adspersus | reverse complement strand
CTGTGACGCTTTTGGAACAGAAATCTAGAAATCAGTGTAACGCTCAGGTGGTTAATGTACATTTTACGTTTACCTTCTACTGGCACATCAAGCATGTACTGAAATGGTTGTAATAGCAATAAAAGGCATCACAATTTTATATTATATTACAAATGTGTAAATGCTCCTGTACATACTCTAATCCCCTAATAAAAACCTAATTTTAACTGCCAAGAATGTATTCCTGATTTTCTTGACCCAAGAACAGAAAGTGAATGCATTGTAGCTTTCTAGTCCTTTGATGTGGTGGCTTTGTTGTTGTATTTACCTATATTTTTACATGGTGATCCTGCCAGTGACACAATTCTCACAGTGCTCACTCTCTGTACTTTATCAATAAAAGAACAGTGTTCTTACTTCCTAGGATCCGACTACAGAACACGTCCTTTTCAGTAGCATATTTACCAGGTGAAAAATCAGCAGATAACGTATATATTAACTGTAACAAATATTTTAATTTTAGAGTGCTGGCTAGGAGCTGCAGCCAAGGTTCTTGGAGCAATTAATGTACACTACTATGACTGCAGTGCTCAACAAATAATACTGCACAGAAAAAGAAATATCTTTGACTAACAACAACAATAAAAACTCCTGTGCATCTGAAGTCAGCTGTTTTTGATTTAAGGCTTCCCAGGCAGGGACTGTATTATTGGCAGCCTAAACACCTTATGATACAGTACTTGATTGGTATTATCTTCATACGTGTACATCTCCCCATACAGGTCCCATAGCAACTGTTATGACGTTGGTTACATCACTGATGAAATTCATTCAGGTTCTGAGTTATAAAGTTTGGTTTAGAATTGATCAATAGCAAATTAGCTATTAGCTATAAATTGATCAAATTAGCAATAGCAGGATGTAAAGTGCAAATATAAACTTTTTCAGGCCTGGTGTATATTAAATAGATATATTGGCAGATCATTTGGTATAATTAGTTTACTAGGCTAGTGGTCGATTTGAAAAAAAAGTTTATTTTAAAAACTTTTTTTTTTACATTTGTATTTTAGGCTGAAATGGATATCATTGAAAAATTAACAAAAATGGTGCCATGTGAGCATGAAGATTTGTTGAACATAACTTTACGACTTCTTCTGAACCTGTCTTTTGACACTGGTCTAAGAAACAAGATGGTACAGGCTGGACTCCTTCCCAAACTCACTGTTCTTCTAGGTAGGTTTTTCTTTTACAATCTTTTTTTTCAATTCATTAAGATAAAAAGCCTCTTTGAAATAGTTGTGTTTTAGTCCAAATAATTTCTTTAATGTTTTGCATGATTCCATTATTTTGATGGGTTGATAGATTTACCTATATTGGTCAACACTACGTCATATGACAATGACTTCTAACTTGATATGTTAATGAAAAACTGTATTTATATGCATTATTAAATACAAACACCACCTGACTGAGGCCAAAATGAAAAGGCCAAAGCTTTAGTTCATATTCTGTTTGTAGAATATATCAGATTGCAGCTTGGCAGGGCTGGTCAAAACATATTTTTGAAACAAGAAGTTGGCAAGTTTTAGGGGGGATTCACACTGCTACAGTTTAATATTGCACAAGCATTAACACTTTGCTATTATACACCTGTTTTAAATTGGCTGTCAAAGCAATGCAGATTTAATGTGCTTGCATTGTTTATTTTCTCAACGCAGTACCCCACAATGTACAGTTTATTCACATATGCACAGTATATTGCTCCAAAATGTGTATGTGTAGGTGTGCTGAGGTGCCATTTAAAATGACATTACAATATTGTGCACAGAAAGTTGTGATAACGTTTAATGCACATGACTGCGGCACAATGGTGCGAATAATAGGAGACTAAAAACAATGTATAAAAACCTTGTAATGTAGTATTTTAATTTATATTCTACTCACCAAGTAAACACAAAACTTTTTGTTTTTGTAGAGAATGAAAACTACAAACAAATTGTTATTTGTATTCTTTACCATATAAGTATGGATGATCGTTGTAAATCCATGTTTGCCTACACAGATTGTATTCCCCAGGTATGTATTTAAATGAATGACAAGTTATTTAAATGTTACATAAACAAGTACCTTTTATATGTCGCAAGTAAAAAGTGTGTTTTCTATTATTGTTATCATTATTACCGCATAATCCTGCTGACATCACTCTTAAACTACCTGCAGACATTATTCACTTATATAATTATTCTAATTATTATTTTCAGTGGAGTAATCTTCTCCAACTTGTCATTTGAATGTGTTATGTATCCCAGAGCTTTGATGTATACACTATAAGGGAATATTAAAACTAATCATATCATAATTAATAGGTGTACATTTGAAAGATTGTGGCTCCTTCACAGAAACTGTTCCTGATAATATTTCTTCTCCATCAAAGAAAACTAAATACATTTGTGGAGGTCTATAACATTCTGCAGTCTGAACATATCTCATTTCCAACTTCTGTGACTGCTTAATAATCTTCTCTTATGCGTTATACATCTCATTATGGTTTTTGGTATCATTAAAGTTAATATGGTGTAGGAATTTGTGATCACTTGAGGTTGGTTTAAATTCACCTGTGTAGTTTGACATTGTGCTGTCTGGATCTGTTGAATAACTTTTTGTAGTATATTTCAACTCCTATTTATTGACAGACTGTCAGCCACCTCACTGTATTTATACCCAAAACTTTTTTTTTCAACTGATATTGGGTAACTTTTTGCTGTCTGTGTCTTTCTTCCTTTGAGGAAATCCCATTCATTGTATCTGGTGACACAGAACACAAACAGCAAAATAAATAAATAATACTAAAACACAATAGATTCTCCTACCTTTTCTCACTCTGTTAAAAATATATTTTAAACTTAAGAAAAATCTTTACAAATCTTTTCACTGTGAGCATGCTCTATTAACTCCCCCATGTGCATTTTTATTATCTTCATTGGCGGCGGCGGCCTGTGTTGGCTGGTAAAAATCTAATACTGGACAACGTGGACTTAAGTGTCAAGGCCAAATAAAAAAACGCTGCAAGTACATAAACAGTCTGTTGGTGTGTCAGAAATATGTGTTTTAAAAATATGCTTGTTCTTTTGTTCTGTGTGAAATAAGATGGGCAAATGTACTTGAAAGATGAACAGAGATAGCAAATATTCTTTGATGTACTGGAAAATTATAGACAAGGCCAAATGTACAAACACATTGGTTACATTGTGGGTGTCATTCTCTATTTGTCTACTAGGTGGTGCTGCAACACACTGAAACAAATCAAAATGAACACAGCACCGCCTAGTTGATGAACTGAGAATGACACCTGCTAATAAACTAGTGTCTTATGACCCATGTCTACTTAAAATATATCCACCTATGGGTAACTGTTAAGTCCATGTGTTTATCTTAGTGTGCGCAGAATGACAAAACCAGCAATTTTGGTAAAGGAATCACTATGATCACTTTGTGGCAACTTTTTTCTTGACATGACAGCATGGTATATTTTTGGGTCCGAATTAAAAGGCCATCCTCATTGAAGTATGTAACTTAGCTTCTACTGATAGGATAATATGGCTTACTGTTTTTAGGGGGCTATGGAAGGAGACTGGGGTTTTTACGGAACCTTCCTGTCAATTATCCTATCTTTCTAATTTGACAAAAAAGGCAATATAACATGTCCTTAACCTAAAAAAAAAATGAAAAAATTGTAGTAATATCTTTTTTCTGAGTGGTTGAGCTAATCTTTGGTCTGGTATTTTCTAAATGGTCCTACCAAGTTGTATGTGTAGCAGTGCGCAAAACTTTGGGCTGGTCTTTACACTCGTTTCAACACCAGTATAATTAGTTAAAGATGTTTAGGATAGGGAAGGGTAAAAAGGGATGTGTAAGAAAATTGGTCACTTTAATGGTTACCAAGTAATATATGATTTAGGTGCCAGACAGTCTAGACTGAAAGATTTTTGGATAGCTCTTTTGGTACCTGATACTTAGTATGGGTCAGGCTCTTGCTTACATGTACAGAATGCCAGGAGCCCTTTAATGCTGTAGAGCCCCTCAGAAGAGCAAAAAATTGATAGAAATGCTTATAATGTTGTGGAAATTCAGCATTCCAGCATTTCCATAAAGTCAGAATTACGTTCTAGTTTACTGGTGTTTTAATGTTTTTACAAAGTGACATTAGGAAAGCATTACTAGATATAGTGTGATAATTTTATTCCCCATAGAAAAAAACTTTTCTGGTGCCTGTCCACTGCAATTCATCTGTTTGTAAATAAAAGTGAACTGATGAACTAATGTTCAACAAGGATTTATAGAGGGGAAATAAATGTAGTCCTTACCCTAAGATATATGGCCATGTGATAACATTTTAAAGGAAGTACTTAATTGGTTTCAGTTACAATATGTTTACAGATTAAATTCCATGAGCTGCCATTTCTAGATTCCTTACTACATTTTATAGGGATTCCATTGAGCAATCCTTTGGTGGATATTTTTGTGTTCATGTGTAACTGATGTCCAATGAGTTTACATGGAAGTTAGCTTTATAGTAATTTATAGATTATCTTTTAATACATAACGTTTAGTAATAAAATTGCATGAAGTATGATTAGATTTTATCAATAATCAATCACTATAATAATCTTTTAAATTCTTTTTTTTTTTTCCCCAAGTTAATGAAGATGCTGTTTGAATGTTCAGATGAGCGTATTGATCTTGAACTTATTTCTTTCTGCATAAATCTTGCTGCAAATAAAAGAAACGCTCAGCTAATATGTGAAGGTGAGTTAACAAAATTGGTATTTATGATCAGAGTCAGTACCTGAAACGTAAATATTAGCTTGTTTCTATTTGTTAGAACCAGAGTCCATAAGAGCTAGAGACTATTTCAGACTTTCAGTTGTCCAGAGTGTTCTGTCCAGGCTTAGTAGAGCTCCCAATTGTTCTCATTCAAGTAAAGGGAGCATTTGGGAACCATATTGTCCGTGGATTAACACACGACTACAGTTGGACCTCAGCAACTAGTCGCTTTTAGACATGAAGTTGCTTTTCTTCCTTTGGAAGACGTACTGCGTCGCAGCCACAACCATGCGCACATGTGATTTACCTGCAGTGTGGTTTGCCACTTCTGGGCACATAGCGCTGTGCGTTCTGTGCTTTCCACTGCAAGTATGACAGTGGCCACTGTTTTTTCATCAAAGTTTTGCAACATATCAAAAAGTACACTACATCACTTATTTGGAGATGCTAAACCCCTCAAACTCTTGTACCTTTATACCCCCCCTCATTGATTAAAGCAGGTATATTTTCCTATGGGCCTATTTATTTGGCAATAACTTTCTTATTCCTTAAAAGCTCAAGAAATGCATGTATATTGTTGTTGGCACAAACACACCTTTCTTTTACTGATGTTATGTTACAATGATTCATACAAGTAAAAATGTATTCTATTTTTTGTCTTGTTGTCCCATTTATTATAGTAGTAAAATTGCAATTTATTGTGGCACAAATGTAAAAAAAGATTATATATCAATGGTACAAATTCAAATGGAAATAGCAAAAAATTAATGGTTAAGGAAGTTGCAGGAGAAGAGGGAAATCATTAGCCTGATTATGGTTAGCCAATAGTAAATAAGTGGATAAATAGGAACAAATGTTCCTATTTATTTACTATTTACACATTTTCTTTATACCAACCTCATATGGAGATAAACATACACATGAAATAAAGTAAAAGTAATTTTTATAAGAGATGCAGTAGGAGTCGCAGGAGGGAGAGGGACAGTATAGCAACAATTTTCTCAAGTAGAGAGCATAAGGCAGGTTCAGACCTGCTTTGGGATAAAGCTAGCTGCTCAGTCATTCACACAGCGATGCAGGTACCTAAAGTGTCTGCACATTGGGCAGGTTTCGTCAGTTGTCTTAGTGCTACTCACTGCTACTCTGTGTATTCTCTATAGAGCTGCCACCATGAGAAGCTATACATGTAGCATCTCCCCAGATGCAGTTGTTCCCTGACCTGAGGAAGCGTGAACATAGCCTAAAAGATGTTTTTTTTCATATAAACACAAACAGAAACAATTTGCTAAAGAATACATTTATATAAATGTTTATTGTATTTTAGTGAAACACTATTGTACACATGCCAACAGGCTAATAACAATGAGGGTAGCTGCTACAAAAAGTGCAGCACTGGTGGGTTATTTTACTCCCTTTAAGTTTACTTTAATGTAAGTAAGAAAGTATGCTAAAATTTGTGCACATCTTTCTGAAAAAACTTTATTGAATTGTAGGAAGATTTTTTTTTTCTGCAGTCAAAGATGGTATGAAAGGTTAAGTATAAGAGGAGCAATTAATATTTTAGACAGTGTGACTCAGTCTTGTGTGGGATCTGGCTGTCTTTTGCATATTTTTGTATGCTTTTGTGATATTTAAATGTAAATATTTCTTTCTGTGAACTAAAATGAAATGTATGTTTTAGCAAATGGGTTGAAGATGTTGATGAAAAAAGCTCTGAAATTTAAGGACCCACTGCTAATGAAGATGATTCGAAATATTTCTCAGCATGATGGACCAACAAAAAACTTGTTCATTGTGAGTAACTTAAAATTCAAGGTGTTTTATAGAAGGTTTTGTCCATAATATTGGTTCACATGATGGATAATTATTAAGTATTAACAGTGTAGTCGTACTGATTAGTACAGATACATTAAGGTTTTGCAAAAGAGGGATGACTGAGGAGCAGGAATTGCAGTCATGTTAGTAGTGGACCGTGGTTTAGTCTAACATAAATATGCAACCACAGCTAACGAACATTTCATACCGATACCCAATATGTAAGTCAAGTAGACCGCACATGCTGCAGACAAAAGTTTTTAATAGCTTAATACTGATCACATGCAAAAAAAGAATCTGAAAATTTCTGGCTCCCTGAATGTGGTATAGGTCAAATTACCTTTGGGAATAAGGCAGTGCCTGCAGGCAGAAATCCCTTCTCTCATTAAATGTGCATCTGGGCAGTATTACCTAATTAGTTTTTTAACGTTATTACCTTACAGACTGCATAATGCCGAGGAATATGTCCTGTGATAACAGTCATGTTTTTAAGTTAATGAAAACATATTTTGGCATTCTGTGCTGTCTCCGTTTCTCCATTTTTGAACCCATATCTCACTGAACATTATAGTTCTCTGCTGGCTGTTACTCAGCATGCAATAGTACATCCACACTCAGAAGTGCCAGGTGCTGAGGATTCTGTCATTTGAAGTAGAAAAATTACATTTTCCCACAATATAACAGCTATGGAGGAACACCATACTTTGATGATCAACTTACTTTGTAATTTGAGCTGTATATTTAGGACCTGTAACAATCTACTAACTTATTTTTGTTTTTTTGTCATAGGATTATGTTGGGGATTTAGCAGCCCAAATTTCAAATGATGAAGAGGAGGAATTTGTCATAGAATGTCTGGGGACTTTAGCTAACCTCACTATTTCTGATTTGGACTGGGAACTGGTACTTAAAGAATACAAACTTGTCCCTTACCTCAAAGACAAGCTGAAGCCAGGTAAATACAGTGTATTGTATGGAGACCAGTGTAAATATAGTAATAACTTGCTAACGTATATTTAAAAACTATTTACTTAATAACAAAAATTAAAGAGTTTAGTAAAAATAAAAAACAATATTTTTATTATATCTCATTTGCTGTTATTAACTTGTAATCTTACTGTATTTTATTGTTGGCACTGTTAATGTATTCTTAGTAAAATGTAATTTAACCGATCTTCAGGCCAGCACATTGCAAAAATGTTGGAAATACAAGGCGCAACATTGATCTTCTCTAATTATGCTTACTAACCAGTAGATGAATCCTTTGGCAGCTGTTAAGTCACTGAGGTTTGTATGGTGCTCCATTTCAGAGTTACTGCTTCCTCATGGTATCTTTCAAGCAGGCATTAACAGGGAGTGGAAATGCTGAGATTGAAGAGATGCTACTGTGGTCAATCTTGGACTTGCAGTTTTACAAAGACAAAAAGGATGCCAGTGATACATTTTGGGACTTGTAGTAAAAGTTCAGTAGTTCTACAGAGAATGAGAAATGGTGAGGCATCTATTCTACAGAGGAAGTAAGGAAGCTAACAGGACACAGATAAATTATAAACACACATAGTTTAAACTGAACCGAGAGTGAGACAGTTTTTATTTTCTGCTATAGATATACAAATTCAGCATGTTTTCAGGTGCAATCCGCTTGCATTTACAGTCAGTTTAAAATGCTTTTCAAGTAAGACCATGAAGTGAACCCTTCTGTTCCCCTGACAGGAAATGTTCTACTCCTTTTATATAATATACAGGATATGTGTCTGTATATACAACCACAACAATACCTTGGTAATAGATCGTTTTACTGAAAGAAAATAATTACATCATTTTAGGCAAATAGCCAGGTGCTACTAATAAGTGACATAATGTGTAGGCTAACCCTAATTTACTAACTCTAGACAGAAATAAATGTGTAGCGGGAATAAGCAACTAAGCAAGGGTGAGCTATGATGGAAAAACAATCAGCCTGTGGTTGTTGTTGAGGCTTAACCTTAAAATACCAACAAAGCACAGGATGTTCATCCTGAAGCAGAAAGGGTTATAGACATCAACACAGTGGTAAATTTCAGCCTGGTTGCAAAGACAAGTTACATCCAAATGACTTTCCCTGGAAACTATATGCAAGATGTCATGAACCTCAGTAAGCTCAGAACTGAGAGAAAGCCTTGGGTTCCCCTAGAATAGCAAACTACAGTTTTGAGGAGTTTTATCTGATTTGGTCATGGTCGATTTGTGACCAACATACTATTTCACCAAGGTGAATACCAGGTAAAGTAATTCTGCACACACATTTATGAGATTGACCAGTGGGAGATGCTAGGTAATTTGGTATTGAAATAGAGAGTACAACAACAAAGCATGATCGAAATTGTAGGAGTAGAGAGACAAGAGGTACATCAGTAAGGCATGTTGGGACTTTTCCTTTTACACACATTAAAATGATGCTAATTTATTAGTGTTTCTATCACAAATCCACAGTTTTAATATTACCCTATTACATCAAACCTAAAACCTATATTTTTTTTGCTTATATGAATATTTTCCTGTTTTATCCAGGTGCTGCAGAAGATGATCTGGTGCTGGAGGTGGTTATAATGATAGGAACAGTGTCCATGGATGATTCCTGTGCTGCTCTATTAGCAAAATCTGGTATTATCCCAGCTTTAATTGAACTACTGAATGGTGAGTGTGAATATGTTTTTTTAAATAATTTATTGTTCAAAACTTGATATGGTGTTGTTATATATATACAGTACACATAAAATTTCTGGTGTTAGAGTGTGTGCATCAATTTAGTGCTGTGGAGGTAATCTGTCTAGGTTTTACCTCCTGTTACAGTTGTTTTTGTGTGGCCCCTACAAAAAGGGGCCCCTACATATTTTTTAGTGGCCCCCTACAAAAAGGATAGGAGAAAGTAATCAACACCTTCAGTGTTCTCCCTGGCCCCTATTAGCCAGGCACACCAACCTGGCACTTTTCAGTAACCACCCGGCTGTTTTTGGGTGACCACTGAAAAGTTGGGTCACAATACGGGTGCACCACCCACCTACAGCTCCTTCCCACCCAAATTCCGGGGAGAAAACAGATTCTAAATAGGGGTAGTTGAAAACTAGATTTTTTAAATTTAATATTGGTTTTCAATTCATGAAAAGATAAATAGTGGTGTCCAGCTGTATATAAATATTAATATGAAGTTTAGATGGTACTGGTATTTGTAAATGTTCAGTTTTGTTTTTTGTCTTTCAGCTCAACAAGAAGATGATGAATTTGTATGCCAAATTGTTTATGTATTCTACCAAATGGTTTTCCACCAAGCCACACGTGATGTCATCATAAAGGAAACCCGTATCCCTTTTTTTTATCTGGTTCAAATTAAGTGGTTTTTCTCACTTCTCACACATCCTCATCGAAAAAACAGTCAGTATGGAGAAGTTTCCCAGAGGCACATTTAAGCCTGCTTTGGAAGTTTAAACTTTCTTAGTCACAATCAAAACCAACAGTAGGTTGTATAGTACAGGGACCAGAAAGCAAACCTACTTAAGAAGGTTCATAGATCTGGTTGCAGTGGCCCACATAAAGCTTTTTGGGGACAGTGGTTAGAATGTTGTAGATAGGTTGAGATATTGCAAAATATAAATATTTTATTAGTGAAGTAATTCTATGGTGCTACAGAATCAAGCTTTGTGAACTATAGCCAAGACTCATGATATAAATCACTACATCATGCTCTATAAATAAGCATTTTGCTGATGTGAGCAAACAGGTCAGACTTTGCATAACTGGAAAGCATATCAAGAAATAAGGATACTACATTTGCTAGAATGCCAATTTAATAACCCATATTTTAAATGCCTTCTCTCATTCCTAAGTTCTGCTTAGCCACAATGTTTTTCACCACCAGGGAACTTAGTTTACTCTAGTTTGTATTCCTTATCTGACTATTCTGCCCAATGTACCTTTTGCCCCATTGTATTTACATCACCTTTGCCTACTTGCCTGTAACCATGCAACCTTTTTCTTACTTTGACCACATTTTTTCTGCCACTCCATATATCTTCCGTCTTTCATTTTTTCTGCCTTTTGTCTATTTTGTCCATGTCCTACTGGAGTTAGAGCTAGTTGCCTTATTCCTTCTCTCTTTTGAGTAGCACAAAGGTTAGCTACTTTAGCTGTGGCTTTTCTTTTAATAATAATATTAATAAAAAGGATTTATATAGCACCAACATATTACGCAGCGCTGTACATTAAATAGGGGTTGCAAATAGCAGACGAAAACAGACAGTGACATAGGAGGGGGAGGGAAGTAACACACAATGGGGGGGGGGGGGGGATATGTAGTGGTGGGAAGTAGTGATGGTTTCAAAAGACAGAAGAAGTTGGGTAGGCAAGTTTGAAAAAATGGGTTTTGAGTGCTCTTTTAAATGAGCAGAAAGTAGGAGCAAGCTGAATAAGACGAGAAAGACCATTCCAGAGAGTCAGGGCAGCTCTAGAAAAGTCTTGTATCCATGCGTGTGATGAGGTTATGAGTGAGGAAGTCAGTAGTAGGTCATTGGAGGAGCGAAGAGAGCGGCTGGGGGAGTATTTTTTACCAGGTCAGAAAGGTAAGTGGGACAATAACTGTGGAGGGATTTGAAGGCAAATCACAGGAGCTTGAAATTGATTTTAAGGTGAAATGGTAGTGTTTGCCTGCTCCTCTAGTTCGGTGAGGCATTCTGATACTAAATTTTACAGTAAAGTAAGTAGAGTACTCATTCATGGAAGACTTCTTTATTCATCACCTATTCAACCTTTTTAAACAAGAACTACAAGGGCTTCCATTGCAATCCTCTTTTTTGTTTGAATTTTCAGGCTGTCATGCTAGCAGGCTAGCTTTTTAGGTAACACCTGATACTTGTACAAACATCCAAGCATACTTTACGGGTTGTTTAATGTCATTAACTCATTCTAATAAAGTTGTAAATTCCAGCATAACAACCATTTTAGGGGTTAGGTCAGCACTAATCACCTCTGTATTACTTTCATGACAAGTTTCCTTCTTAAAATTTGTAGTTAACATTTATTCAACAGCTGGACTTATAAGATATACTTCCACCCTGCAAACTTATTTTAGGTCACTGACTCACTAGATATTATTGACTGTCCAAAAGCATGTCACCAATGACAGCTCCCATATGTTCCTTTTTATTAATAGATAGATGGCATCAGACCTAAATTAAACATGTATTAATTAGGCAGCACATTAGACACAATTTGTTTATGTTAATAACCATCCAGAATTGGCCTTAAAAAGTAAAGGTTTTTCCCTCAGTGCATGTTAAAATGACGGGTGTGACACAAGCTAGTTTCAGAATAGCTTAATATGTTTTATAAATGGTGTGTTACATTTTCTTTAACATTATTCACTTCAGAGGCACCTGCTTATCTGATAGATTTAATGCATGATAAAAATGCAGAGATCCGAAAAGTGTGTGATAATACTCTTGATATCATAGCAGTAAGTAATTCTTCTAATGAGCAATTTTTTTCTTTAATTACTGTTGAATGAATATTGATCATTTCTAGGCCTTAATTGACTAATAATTGACCAAGGCTAGATTTACACATCCAAAACCATGACCACTTCTGACAGATTACCATTTTTTGATGATATGACACTGACTTTTTAAGAAGATTTCTCAGCATACAGGAAGATAGAAAAAACAATGTTTACTAATTTTAAACAGGTTGAGAAAAGAATGTATGAGTATGGTTTATGACTATAGTTACTTAATTTAGACTTGCAATATTTATATTATAACTAATTATTAAAACTTTCCACAAGGACACTGATCCATGGACAGGGCAGCTATGTTACTCTAATTTTCAAATTTCTTTGGAATCAGCTAAAATAGAATTCATTTAATTAATTAAGGTTTTTTTAAATTAAATTCTGGTGTTCTAGCTTTGGGAATAGAGCCCATTGCATCTTCTAATCTTTCTTCATTTGTCAAATTGGATTGTGTTGCATCCATTTTGGCAAGGCAATCTAAGGGCTCTAATAATAAAAATAATATTATATATATTAAATAAAGATTTCTTTGTATTGGACTCAATACAACTATTTTGTATTGAATCCAATCCAAAATTATTTGAATTTCCCACCGTTCCTCCCGCCCGCACCAACACCACTGGGAAACCCCGGAGAACATCTCTGCATTTGCCGGTGGAACAAGGTGTTTTTTTTTAATGTTTTTAGCGACCCCGAGTGTGGTCGGGATTACCGCTTTTTGCAGGTAAAATCCACCCAGAGTCACACTCGGGATTACCGCTAGGAGGGTTAATATTGGCATTGAATGCAAAAATGATAGTGTTTTTTGTATAATGGGATACGACTGGTATCATGCTCGGAAACTTAAATTGGTTGGTCAAAACACCTTTATTTCCCAATTTGACTGGACTACTCTGTTACCTAGTGTTGAGCTTGCTTTAAAGTCAACCATACAAGGTGAGATGGTAAGTAGCTAGGTTCTGTGTGTTAGTAGAGCTACTACAATCTATAATCTATCAATCTGGACACAGGGTTCAACATTTAATTCTTTATTCATAATTAAAGCATTTTCTGGGAAAAAAACACTTTGCTGATGTATGTAAAAAATGCTGTGTTCTATTTTTTACCTTTAAACAAATGCTAATGGTCAGCACCCTAGAGTTCCTGTGTCATTAATATCGATCCCTGGCTAGGATATCGGGATCCCTGGCTAGGATATCAGAGTTGAATGGTGTTCTTCTTGACGTCTTGTCCCAGTTTCGGTTAGGTTGAAATTTTTTGATGTATGTTAGCACTGATGTTGAACCAAAATGGTTTTAGTAAAGGGGTATAAGGGGATTATTCAACAACAGTTGGCAAGAAGCTCAGTGGAAAGAGTTTTGTGCCTTAAAGACATAAAAGGACTCTGTGACTGGCAGAAATAAAAGTATAAAATATATGGAGAGAGTTAAAATATATGGAGCCCTGAGCAAAAGCTTTTGATAGAACTAGTTCTAACTGACTCCGTAGATTCGACAATGGATTGGATGATTTTACAATTATGGAAAATATAAATGACTGCTAATTTTTGCAACTAAAAATGTAAAATTTAGTCAATAAAGGTTTTTTTTTTTTTTTGATAAATTCTGACAATGCAAAAGAAATGTTATATCAATTAGCAGGTTGACTTGTTCCCACTTTGCATTTCCCTTATCAACAATATGTAAATTGCAATATCAGTAACTTTCTATGATTTATAAGTGTTAATTTTTTTCTAAGCATGTCTCTCGGTGCAAGTACTTTTTATTCATGCATGGTTCTTTCATTCCTTTTAGGAATATGATGAAGAATGGGCAAAAAAGATACAGAGTGAAAAGTTTCGCTGGCACAATTCTCAGTGGCTTGAAATGGTAGAGAGTCGTCAACTGGATGAAAACGAGCAATATTTATATGGTGATGAACCTATTGAACCATTTATTCACGAGGGCGACATTTTGGAGAGACCTGATTTGTACTATAGTGCAGGTAAATACAGTATGCATTTAAATGTAATAACAAATAATTTGTATTTAGACCTATTAAGACTGTACCATGAAATAATTTGACATTGAAAGTAATTATTTTTATAAACCAGGTCTGTTCCTTCCATTTTACTACAGTTCTTTATTTATTTTTTTACTGAACAAAAATTATATGTGTTTAATAAAGTAAGGCCCACCAACCAAAATAAAACCTATAAGAGAAAAAAAAACTTTTAAGGTCAAAACAGCACTATTAAAAGTCACTGTTGATTGCCTGAATACTGTTTACCTGTATCATATCGGAATTGTCATTGTTTAAACCTGAAATTGCTAGTTGACTTGCTGTCTTTGGCTTTGATATTTGAATCACTGGACTAAAATTTGTGTGCTTTAAAAAAAAAATCTGAGTGATCTTTATACTTTATTCAGATCAGTTTCATAGAAAGAGTAATGAAGCCATATTAGTCAGCATGGCAGCTACACTGTTTGCATTGATAGGCACGTCTTGATTCCCCTTAGATGCATTCCACTGGAGAAAAGTTGAAATTAATTGACTATTGAAACTTTACACTTAAGTTGCAATACTAAAAAAATGTATAAGTGTGCTTAACAAGCAGACATAGCACTAATTTGGAGTTTTGGTATTCTCTCCATTGCAGAGTACATTTTGGGTATCTGGGACAAAAAAAACACAAAACAAAGTGCAAATTTTGTAGAAAAAATCTCACCTTTCCCCCTTTACGCCCTGCGATGGGTTAACATATTGTGAGACATATGTAGGGGTGTGGGTCTAGTTATACAGAGGTCTCCTTCAATGTTTTTGTCAAGTTTTCTATTCACTTGCCTTTTTAAAAGAAATGATGAGGTAA
Organism: Pyxicephalus adspersus; assembly: GCF_032062135.1. NCBI lineage: Eukaryota > Metazoa > Chordata > Amphibia > Anura > Pyxicephalidae > Pyxicephalus > Pyxicephalus adspersus. The sequence continues at coordinate 41,306,450 of NC_092865.1, read as the reverse complement.
GTTCAATATACAAGACACACAGATTGCTCCTCCTCAACTTGTGCATTCTCTAAAAGCACACCGAATGAAAATGTAACACTTGCAGTTAAGCCACCATCATTTTTTTATATATATATAAATATACAAATGCATTGGGAACACTGCACAATTTATTCCAAATCAAAACATGAAGAAAAATGTATAAAATCTGTCTTATTCTTCATTTATAGCCTGGTTTAGTGGTGTTTTGTGGCGCTAATCAAGCCAGGCTTTATAAAAGGTTACTAAAGGAGCTGTAAAAATATAGTTTTTATAAGGAAACTTTATTTTATATATATACATTCTTTTCAAGAAGGACTGATGCCACCTGAAGGTGCAGTGAGCCCAGACTTTTTCAATGATTATCAGCTGCAAAATGGAGACCTTGTTGGTCAGCACTCCTTTAGCACTGGGTAAGTATCTTATCATGTTTTGTTGCCATCTGTGTAAATCTGCCTGCAGTTGTTATATGTCATTTTTAGTATTTAAAGCATGCTTTTGTTTGTAAAATGACTGCCTGATGCATCCAAAATAAAAGCAGTTTTGGTTTAAAAATGTTCTGCCTATCACTATTATATATTAAACACCATATTATTATTTAACAGGATTTATATAGCGTCAACATAAAATGCAGCACTGTACATTAATTATCAGCTCTGATAGCTTGATACCTCTTTACATAGTGTTGCTAAAAGGTAAATGATTTTGACATAATTGCATTGAAGGGAATTTATTTCTTCAAAAACATTTGGGTTCATATAAAATGTTACATATTAATATTTGGTGTTCTAACTTAGATTACATAGGATTAAATATATTATATATTTTCATAGGATCCTATGTAATCATATAATTATTTAGGAATACAATAAAATATATATTTTCCCTCTTTCTGAACTCTAAAGAATAGCATCAAAATATGAAAGAAAGTTTACCTGTATCATATGGGAATTGTCATTGTTTAAACCTGAAATTGCTAGTTGACTTGCTGTCTTTGACTTTAATATTTGAGTCACTGGACTAAAATTTGTGTGCTTTAAAAAAATCTGATCTTTATACTTTATTCAGATCAGTTAAATAGAAAGGAATGAAGCCATATATTTTCATAGGATCCTATGTAATCATATGATTATTTAGGAATACAATAAAATATATATTTTCCCTCTTTCTGAATTCTAAAGAATAGCATCAAAATATGAAAGAAAAGGAAGGTACAGACCAATGCTTAACCTAACCAACTATAGTTAAAGGTATTTGCATGGGTGCCAAGTATTTGGGGACTTTGCCTGCATAACAAAAGTTATGGAGGGAAACAACTTTTGCCAAGATAAAAGATGTGAAACAACAAGCACTGTATTACCAAGCAACCAAATTTTAACCAACCCTTTCATTACTGTGCTACAGTAAAATTACACATTAGGGTTAGATTATAATAACCAACTGCCAATATAATAAATGTTTGTTAAAGGCAACACAGAGATCAGGTAAGAAGGACTTGATATAAACTGTCATTTATTTACTTTTTTTAATTAGTTTTTAATCTTGCTGCCTAGTTCTAGCCACCAGTTGGTATTCATTCATTCGTGTGGTTTATTACATGGGAAGAGACCTACATGAATATTGGGTAACAATCATTTAAGTTGGGACCTTGGGATAGAGATGAATTACCACTCTACCACAATTACCATTGCCTGCAAAAGGATTTGTTCCATAAATTACTCGGTGGTGTTCTCCCAGAAAATGGTTGTCCACCATTTTCTTCTACATAGTTTCCACCCCCTTGCTGTCTCCCTATCACTGGTGGAGACAATGATGGTGGTCTTGCTAGCTCTGCACCCTGTTTAACTCCTGTTCCCTAGATTGCTGCTATCTCAGTCTTTTCTATACTTTCCCACTCCTTCATTCTCTTTCTGATTCTTACTTTACTTTGATCTTCTTTCTCCTCCTCGCCACCACATCTTACTACTATTGCCTATGACCCTAACTCTTTTTTTGTGATCTAGTGTCATCAAACTGCTTTTAAGTGTTTGCAGTTCACCCAGCACACATGATCTGTTCTCAGCCACATTAATGCCTTTTACTTTAAAATAAATATGTTTTATAGATAGATTAGTTGAAGCAACATTTCTACTACTCATTCAGTCCATGAAAGTTGATCAGTAGAAATGGAGAAATGATTCCTATACTTGCCATTCTTATGATGAATATATTTACTTGGCTGCCTTACTTATTTTAGACTTTTTCAATTATAATAATGGCATAATAAAGCAAGGGTCTACTTACAAAAAGAAGGGGGGTAATGAGGAAAGTAGATACTAAAAATGTTGCAGTGGGATATAAGAAGAGACAGAAGAGGAGGGGTAGTGACTACAATAGAGGGGGAATAAATGATAAGGGGTAGTAAATGATATAGGGACAGGAGCTAAGGGATAGGAGGGAGGTGAAGAAGGAGGTAGGAAATAGGAGTGGGAAGGGAATGGAAAGGTGGTAAAAAGCATGGTAAAAAGGCATACCTTATGTGAGCAGAGTGAGATCAGCAAGCGCCCACACAATTTTTTACTATCATGGATAGTGCAAATATACAGAAAATTTGTGCGAAGTAATGGGAAACCCTACTTTTAATGCAGGGGTAAGAGATAAACAATGTTAATTTTTCCCTCCCACGGTGTGTGGGAATACTTCTCTAGCACTACACACATATTGCCAGTGCTGCTGTATCGGTCAGATGCATAAATGGACATTGAAATGACTGCTGATTAAAAATAATTCACAACTACAAAATGTTAGTAAAATGCTGTATGTTTCTGCTTTCTCATAGAATCGGTATTGATAATTTTGGACAGCCTGTTGGTATACCTGGGCGGCCTGCAACAGCATATGGCTATCGTCCTGATGAACCCTATTACTATGGACTTGGAGCACGATAATGATTGGCACTGAAACTCAAGCTACTTTCATTAGTTAAACCTAGGAGGAAAGCATGCTGTTACCGTAAAGTTGTGGGTATTATCACAAACCTTTGTTTGCAGTTTACATTTTAGTGGTGATACACTTTAATGGGGTTTGTTAAGTTAAGCTTCATTTTTTTCTAAGTAGTATTAAAACACAACTTGAATTTAAACAAGGGGAACAGACATAGCTTTACCAAAATATCCTAGAACAAATGTACTTAATAACTTATCCTTATAAGTGTAGTTTATTTTATATTTATTGTTACATTAACATTATTATCACATTAACATTATTGTTAATGTTTAACATTATTATTTTTGGGGTCTGAATTATTTCAAAAGTAAAAACATTTTCTTTATTAACAGTTTGCAAGCTGTTGTGGCTGTAAGTGGTATTTTTTGGGGGTTTGCTTTGCTCAGCTATAGTGACACCATAAACGTTGCAAAAATATATAATATAACACTAATGATACTTTTTATTAGTGCTAGTTTGCTAGGATACTTCTTATTCTCTTTACAATGTACTTCTGGGATCCGCAATTGCGAATGACTAGGTTTCCTTAGCTACGAAGCAAATACCTCGGACTACGACAAATCTACTATGTTTTTGGCCTCTGTAATTCTGTAAACAAACAACAAGGTACTGTGTGGAGATGCAAGTTGTGTCCCTTTCATGCTTCATGCCTTTTGCATCCTGAGAAAGAAGCCTGTGCTATGACTATGCCTGTGAAATCAGAAAAATAATCCAATAGCCTTTATATTCTAACATTTACATATTTGTGCTGTACGAGACAAATACTGTAGAACAATTCTATATTGCAGCCAAGTGACAAAGCATCAGCCTTATGTCTGGCATTGTATTTATTTTGCTCCATTGAAAGAATCCTCCAGGTGAGACACGCTCACACACACTCTGTTTATTAGTGCTGAGAGTAATATGTGTTTTTGTCTAAAGTAACTCAATCTGAAAACTGTACTATTTTTTTTTTTTTGCTGTATTTCTAATGCATCTTTACCTGTCAAGTCAATGTGTTCCTAAAATATTATCCCAAGTAAATTGTGTATAACAGATTGTTCTTTGTGTATAATAAATCTAATACTTGCGGTCTTTGTACATCTGCAGTAAAATGAAAAGATAAAAAAAAGAATATTACACAACCAAGTAAATATCACAAATTCTAGTGCCTGGCACAAAGGATACCCCTAGTCGGTTCTAATATAATTATTACTAGGATACCATACTATACCTCATACTAGAATGCTTATTCATTCTTCACAAAAAGCTTATTGTGGTGCATGAATGAAGGTGCGTGTGTGTGTGTGCGCGCGCGTTGTCAGGCTGGAAATAAGGCGGCGTCAGCGTCTCTTTACGGCTCGTATTTATTTTCTCTCGCAGGGGTGTTTCAGCAACACAAAAAGTCTGTAAAACAAAAGAATAGCCTCCTGGCTAGCAAAAATAAAAATTCATTCATAGCCCCCACTGCTTAGCACCAGGTGTGCTATATAGACTTGTGAGCCTCAGGAAAATGTGGAAACCACAGTTGGGAATCTGCAGATTCACAGTAGAACCAACACCGGAACAGAAATTTGGAACAACTACTAGGGAAAGTTAGAGCTTCCCTGCAACAAATCTCTGCTGGTTCTACTTCAGTAGAAAATTTTGAGAACCCACAGTCCCACATACCATCCATCCAGGACTTTTCCCGGTGCCCTTTCTTTCCCTGTGTTACAAAACGATTAGGTTTTATCTGTGTATGTTAAGATAGACAATGATTGTTAATTCTTCACCCTCGTGTGGCTACAATGGGTGATGGTCCCACAAATGTAGAGAATCACAGTACAATCCTATATTTAAAAATGTAATCTTTTTTCAGTGATAGTAGCTACCCCAGTTTTAACCACATGTTTCATCCTATACAGTTTCCTACTATACAATACAAACACACTTCCATTACCTATGATTTTTTTTCTCACTCCAACCTGAAAGAAGAAGTGCAGGTGAAAACATGTAGGACTAGACACAAGGCAATGATGTGAAAGTCTTGAATGGATACAGGTAGTCTCCGGGTTAAGGACATCCAACATACGGACGACTCCTAGATACGAACTTCCCTGCTTGCTCGTGTGCAGAACAGAGGCTTGAAGGGGGTGGTTTGCATGACTTGCAGAAGAAATCTTTTGCTAAACAGCTGTGGTTGTGGGTGATCTTAAGGACTGAGCTCTTTCCGCAGCCTCTTGTAACTATTTCATGACCAAGACTCTGCAGTTGTTTCTTTTTGCGTATCAAAGCACAGCTTGCTTTTTTGCTTTGTGATTAACACACACTGAGGGTTTTGTTACAGCAAGGCACCAAACTGCCTAATAATATGTTGAGACAAACATCTGTCCTAATTGCATTTATTATTCAAATGTAAGTGTTCCGACCTTCATACAAATTCAATTTAAGAACAAACCTACAGTCCCTATCTCGTATGTAACCCGGTGACTGCCTGTACAGATTTATACTGGTGGAGACTCGATGATGCTGGCATAGATATGGCTGGATAAAGGTGGATATTATTGAAGCTTGGTTGGACACACGCTGACAATGCTGCCAAAGACTTGTTTGGATACAGGCTGATTCTGGCAAAGAAGTCACTCGGAACAAGCTGACCCTGGTAAGGCTTTGACTGGACAAAGGCAATCGATGGTGGTTAGTGACAAGTGATGTCTTCAGTGCTAATGTTTGTACATTTTTTTTATGTCAGTGGCCACACGTACTAAATTCATCAGCACATATTGCAAAGTTTATTTCATTCTCCCTTTAATGCTACATTGTGACACACAGGAAATGTGTTTACTTAAAATAATAGCATAACATTCAGACAGGATCAATTTGTATTGGAGAGGACCCAAATTAGCACCATGTCCTTGTGTGGTTAACACAAATAATGTTTAGATCATAGCACATCATTTTTGTAACCTCAAATTAATTTTGGGACAGATGTTTGTTTTTTTTTTTTTTTTTTTTTAGGAAATGTGTTACATAAAGGGTCTGGTCCCTGAAGATTAAATCCAAACCCCCCTATTGCAGCTCTTTAGCAACAGTTTTTACAAGAAGCCTGCAACAGATTATCATAGCAGTGTACAGAACTCCAGGGAAAAGCTGGGCAGAACTACAACTATGTCTGTGACACAATGTCCATTCTCATTTAAACAAAATGAGGTAGCGAGTGTTCTTTACTTTTAGAAACCTGTTTGCCATTTTTGTAATGCCGTATTTTTAAAACTAGTAACAGGGAAAGAGATGTGGAGAATTTAAGTACGCTAATAACTCGGTGATGATCAGAAGCTCCTTTCACTTGCATAGTGCACTGATCTTCACTTTTGATGTAGTTACAGTATGTAACCCTTAGAGAGCGCTAATGCTACATGTATGTGTATGGACACAGTATCAGACTATTGTGGCTTACGAGTAGCGGCACCTAGAGGTCATTTACTGGTACTACATTAAAAGGTAATTTAGTTGTTTTCAAAGCCAACAAGAATTGAATAGGGTTAGGGATTAAAAGTGTTGTCTTCTGTTTACTTACTACATTTTAAAGCTTGCATTGTGTAGAATGAACTAGAATGGAATGGTGGATGGGAAGCCAAGCAAAATGTGGTGACGTAATGGGCCAAAGTGCCTTCTTTCTCTCACCCACTTTGTGCAGAATTATTATCCAGTATTTATATAGCAGCAAAATATTACACAGCGCTGTACAAAGTCCATAGTTATCTCAATAGCTGTCCCTCAAAGGGGCTCACAATCTAATGTCCCTACCACAGTCATATGTCATTCATACAGTGTAAGGTCAGTTTTTGGAATGAACTAGTTAGACCTAGATAAACTCCTGGAATGGGATTGGAATGGGAAGGGTATTAGGGAGGCCTAAGAGGTTAATGTGGTTATCATTACACCAACCCCATATAGCTGTCTCTGCCTGAAATTATCTAGAACAGGGGTGTCAAACAAATACACAGTAGGCAAAAATGAAAAATTTGGACAAAGTGGTAGGCCAACCTTGATTTTTATTGAAAAAATATCTACAATAGGGGAAGGTTGCTAATGAATGTCAACAGAGGAGGGGAGCTTGTGGGTCCTGATTGATGCGCCAGCAGAGCATTCTGGTATTTGTAGTATTAGCGGTGCATGCACTGTCTACTAGCGGGCCAGCTCTAGTAGACCTTTCGTATTTTCTCGCAGGCCAAATATAATTACAGCATGGGCCTGAGTCTGACACCCCTGATCTAGAATGTCAGAGGTAAGCTGAGCAGAATGATCTAGAATGGGGAGGTTTCATTTATAGTGTAGTTACAATACACATTTATTGGCATTATAAATAGAGTTTGGGGGATTTTTTTGTCTGTGCTAATAATATTTTTATATTAATAAATTGGTCAAGCGTACCTATACTCCCCTTTATGAAAGGTAAAAATTCTGTTAAAGAATGAATGTGAGTGCCAGGCATCCTGGGAGGCTCTTGGGCGCTCCTTCTACGCATGTCTTACATCACCTGATCTGGCGCCTGGGTTTGGTGACATAGGATGAAGAACCCAGAAGAGAAGACGATAAGGCTTGTGGGGATGATGCGGGACCCGATGCTGGACACCCCCAGAGTGACCGGTCTACCCTGCGGGATTGAAGGTGTGTATTTTTGTGTTTTGAGTATAGTTCCTTTTTAAATGATTATTTGTATTGTAGTGTTCTGTTAGAATATATTATCTGCAGGATTATCCCCATATTCATAGCATACTCCCCCCACTTGCTCCATTATAACCCAGTCTATCCCCAGAGAAGAATCCCCAGTAGTCACATGGTACCCACACGGCATCCCAAGCCCACACTACACGTGACATCTATTAAAGGGGCCGCACCATGTCAGGCTGTCAGCCGTGCTGCAAATCTCCCTTCCCGGGTACATAGCGGGTTAATACGGAAGCCTCGGCTCTGGTGGGCGGTGCTCGGGTGGGTGCGGCCTCCGGTCACTGGCGGACAGGTTGTTCCGGGTTAGTAGGAAGAGGGCTGCAGACTGGCCGGGTGTTGTGTGTGCTGTCAGGGCTGTTATCCGGGTCACCAGGCGGCTGTGTATTGCCCTGTGTGCGGGGTGCCAGGAGGGTGACAGCTGGCTGGGTGATAGAAGGATGCTGAGGCTGCGGGCGGTGATGGGCGCTGCTATCCGGAGCCTGTAGCCGGCTGTACGTGTGGTGTCCGGGCTCCTCGTTCTCCACCCATTCTCCAGCCATTCTCCCGGGGCAGGCGGCGGGCAGTCCGTTCAGTTGGCGGGGGTCAGGGTTGGATTTCCTGCATACGGCTGCAGGATCATGGGATCGGAGAGCAGCTCACTGAGAGGATTCACCCTGCAAGATCCGCCATGGACCCAGCCCTCCGGCCTCACCATTCACCCGGCCCTTCTGCAGGACGGACGCCTGGCCTCTGTGTTTGTCTATCAGCTGGACAACCAGGAGAAGGTGGACAAGGCAGCCAAGGTGAGATATACATCATATATACATCATATATATATATATATATATATATATATACATTGTGCGGGACACATCTAATGTGCTCATACATGGCTGGCATTTAGTCACAGGCTCCGTGTTATACTTGTCACTGATTTGCAGGTAAAAGTACAGAAAAAAACATTTGTGCATT
>NC_092865.1:41293200-41297249 GCF_032062135.1 Pyxicephalus adspersus | reverse complement strand
CTGCTGCTGTGTACCTGGGAGTGGCAGGTTGCATGGCAGGTATGTACATTTGCACTGCAGTGATGTGGTTTTCCTCCTGCACTGCTCATCCAAAAGCAACTTGGTTACCAACTGCACCCATTCCCTGTGGTAATCTATGGGTCTGAAATGGCCCTAAGAACAAGTTATGTGATGGACAGGCAGGTTCCCAGGTAACGAGCACCCCAGGGAAATGTCAAGTATCACAAAGAAAAGCAGGTTCCCAGGTAACAGGAGCCCTATTGACAGGTGGATTGCCTAGTGCCAGGTATCATTGTAATGGGTATCCCAGTCAATGACAAATTCTAGTGACACGTAGACCCTGACTTGGTGCCCACACTTCTCTCTTCCCTGCTGAAGTTTTTTTTCCCTGTTGGCCACATGGAAGGCTTCTGCTCTTCTCCCTTCATTCCTGGATGGTCCAGTGGTCTATGGGACTTGTCCTCTGTGTTCTCTGCCTCCCAGTAATCAGTCATACTCCCACCCCATCCATCCTGGCTCCTCTCACATCACTGTGGATGGGGGCTTTAGTCCTCAGACGGCCTTATCCTGTGCCACACGCTGGTCAATCCTGCGGCTGTATAGCTTCTGAGATCTGAGCCACAATCACTTACATTATACTCTGCCACTTCACTGACAGTATGTGTCACACCCAATAAAATATCTAATTATTATTTGGTCACATAACTAAATTTTACTCCAATTCTCATGGGAATGGTATTGAAATAATTCATTTTAGTTACTAGACAGGGTTGCATTAGATCCAATATTAGTAGTGCATTATTTACCATAGACAAATATTAAATATATATTTCAATATTTGTCTATGGTAAATCATGTTCTACTAAATTTGGATCTAATGCAACCCTGTCTAGTAACTAAAATAATTATAATATAACATAAATATACAGTTACGTGTTTTTGTTTCTTGCTGTGTTTGGAGGAGCACATGGCTACCAGTAGCTGCTGATTTGCCCAGCACTGTCACATGTGTAAGGTTAAAGTTCATCAGGACATACCAGGGACTGCTCCTGTTAGATGAACTTTTCAAAGAGGGAGTGAAAAAAAGTATGTGCTGAATGGTAGGGAGAAGTTAAAGGGCCCATTCATGCTGAATGTCTTATTTTTTACCCTGAAAGCAGATCTGTAAAAAAAAAAAAAAAAATAGCATATGTTTATCAAATATGTATTTTATATTTATCATATTTATGTTTATAAAATGTTTTTATGTGAAAAAAATACATTAAATTTAATGTAAGGGCACAGACAAAATATGTCAAGCCTCAAAATTGTAAGCGTCTGGGAAACTGCTATAAACAAATACCAAAAATTTGCACACAAGCGACCTATACAATAAAAACCTTTGGAGATTATTAATGTAGGGTGAACTGTAAATGGCGGCCATAGAGTTAATCCTGACACTCTGCTGTCTGCAGCAGTCCCTAAGATGTTACTTCACGTTTTCATGTGTATGTGCGGACAGAGATATTTTATATTATTAAAAATATATATTTTTTTTATGAAAATGTATATTTTTTATTTTACTGCTTTCAATATTTTACCTTTTTTAATATTTTAAATGTTCAATAAATAAACATTCAGCTCTTCCTAATGGGGACTGCACAGAACTCCGGCCAAAAGTTAATGGAATTCTAACTAGTAAAAAATGATAATCTTATGTAATTGACCTTCAAGTTTAAAAAAAAAAAAATACACACACAAAAATGATGATTGTAGAGAACACCTGGTAGAAGTTGTTTGGATCAGGAGATATATTTTATATCTTGTTTGGTCTTTGAACTTCATGTTGGGTCATTATATAGAATGAAAACAGAATGCACCAAGGCTGAGCTGTCACTTTATTGCCATAGAGACCTCGCAAGCAAAATGTGTTTGTTGTCTTTAGCATTACATACACATTTGAATGTACCAGGCAAGTTCAGTACTGCAACAGGAATAACAATTTTGTTGTCATTTCATCTCTCTTGTGATGTACTGCGCTCTTTATCATCACCTCCAGCATGATTGAGCTCAGCTATTTAAAGCGTATCGTTCATTTTGCACTGTAAATATAAATCCCCCCTTGTCCTCTCTGCCAGAAATTTTGTGCAGTGATAAATGTGAACAGAAATGAACTTGGTGTTCTTTCCCAGGTGGCTGTGCTATGTTTCTACCTTTCTGTCAGTAGAGAATAGGGGAGCAGAAGACCCCAGGGGGATAAACACAATATATCCAATATTTACATATAGAGCAGAGCCGTGTCATGCTTACTTCCCAGCAATGGGGATATCTACAGAACTCCACCATACTAGAATTTCCAGAAGGAGAAGTTGAATATTGGCCTTGTTATCACCAAGGTGTGCCCAGCCTCTAAAACCAAATGTTAAAGAGAAAAGGCAAAAGCTAAAAGAAGAGGCTTTTGAAAGGCACCCTTAAACAATCTAATATAAAATGATAATTTTACTTGTATACAAAAGTTAAAACAAACTAATGAAATAGTATTTGAATGTTTTACATGAAATGTGTTGTAACACTTTGAATACCATTCAATTTTCATGCAGCTAAAGAACGCGCATAGGTAAAAGGAAAAAGAGAGAGGGTCTCCATTCCCGACGTGTTTCGCCTAATGAGGCTTCCTCAGGGGAATACATGGGGGACCCAGTACAACACTAGAGAAAAACAAATAAATATATTTACAATTTAAACTCCATTACAATAATTAGACACTTCAGTCTTAGCACAAAGAGGAAATGGTTTCCAAAGTTATGTTTTCTTACATTGATCACTTACAATTGATGGTAAGCAACATGCAATATTCGGATTCAGTAAAAACTACAAGTATAGATTGCTGGAAAGTCACTGCAGATCTTATTGTTAATAGAAAAGTTGTATGCTAGTGAAAACAAAGAATATACCAGGAGTTAATAACCATAAATTTGGTTGTCCAAAAAAGAGATGTGTTAGCGATCTGAAAACTCACTAAGTGTGGCTTGCAGTTATTCTTTAGATCTTATTCAGAAGAAAATTAGCTTGGCAGTTGTGAAACATGTCATAGATGCACACTTGCAAGGACATAAACTACTCCCCACTCTGGTAATTATCCGACCAGCAGGTGTACTCTAAAAAGACAACATGGTGATTAATTAAATCAGTGTTAGATCTAACTCCATGTGTGTTATATAGGTCTCTGTTGCTGGATATCCTCTGCTTGAGCATCACCATCTGGATGAATGAAATAAAATATCGTACCTTCAGCGTTGTTACACCTGATACTTTGGGTTAGTAGGGAGAGGGGAAGCACTATTGGATATAGGCAGTGAATCTATAATTCAAAAACAAAAGAAATATAAAACAGCTAAAGATGTAAACAAGAGAAGACACTAAATATCCAAAAATGACACTTCTGGATAAAAAGCACCAGGGTGTAAACACATGTACTTACAAGAGAAGTAGAAAGATAGTCTGATCCCCAGCTCTCCAGACTCAATTGAGTACTGGTGCCGCGATCAGAGACTTTAAATATAGGAAAGCAGGTGATTTCACGGAGTTAGGATGTGACAATTCCCATTTTTCAAATCTTGTTAGATTTCAGATGTAAGGACCTAATACTTTATTTCTGCCCTCACTAAGAGGGCGGATGTCTAGACACACGTCGGACCACACTCCTCCGCCTTTACTTGGGGGCGGATGTGTGGCTTAATGTTTTAATAAGGAACCTCCACCGTAGATATGCGATAGGAGGTCCCAATGGTCAGCTGCTGTTCCCCTTGTTTTTATATGAGGGTGAGGCATGAATGAAATTGGCACTAAGGATAATTCAGATACTATTGATTTAGGAAGATAAAACGTCTACCAAAAAGGGGAAAAAATGGCTGAAAGGTATTATATAACTAATTAGGAGAACTAATACACTAATTAATAAGTGTGTTGGTGCTAAAGGGTATAATCAGATTGTTAAGTTGAAAAAAATATCATTTACCAGGGGGGTCCAAAATAAGAACAGACTACCTGAAACAGCAAAAATGAAAAAT
>NC_092865.1:41252807-41293064 GCF_032062135.1 Pyxicephalus adspersus | reverse complement strand
GGGGGGGGGGGACTGCAAAATGTGGGCGCCTCCTATTTTGGGAGAAGACGGCCCCCCTGTCCCTCATAGGAACCAAAAGCTCAGTGAAAGTCCGTATCAAAAATAACAAAGAAATCAAATTTGATAACCATCAAATTAGCAATGGAAGCCACTTCCCTTTTGGGAAAAACTTTTTGGGACACATTAGGAAACAAATTTTATTAACATAGCCTATGCTAGCAGTTAGCTTTTGCAGAGATATCCATATATTAGCACGTAAATTTCATTTCCTATATACAAACATTACAATACATGACATTTGACATATAACAGACCATAACATCCAAAGAGGATGAAGAAATAGAAAAGTGTGAAAGATAATATATGTAGTGCATAGAAGCCTAATTGTAAATTGTATTCAGAGAAATGGCTTAAATGACAAAACGTTGATTAGGCCAGGTGGTACCAGGTGAGATCTACAGAATAAAACGGTTTAATATACCTATTACCAAATGCAAAGGGGAGTTTTCAGTCCCTGTATTTTGTAGATTTTAATGTGTATCTGAACTATGTATTTGTACAAATCAGCTGTCTTTAACCTTTCTGCTCTAGAGGAACCCCTGAAATAATTTACAGGTCTCTGGAAACCCTTACTAAAATCAGTGCACTGTGTGTCCGTAGGAAAATAGGCCCTTATATTAGTGGTTAATTGACAAGAAAGGTTCCCTGACTGAGTGCCACCCTTAGAGCAGAACTAATGTTCCACTTTCAGAATCTGGGATTAGGAAGAACTTTCCTCTGCAATAAGCATTCTTACCTGCTTAATCGTCATCCTTCTTTGTTAATCATCGCTAAGATGTGCATGTGCATTCCCAGCTTACCCAGCAGCTGCCAGAACTGAATGAAAACAGCCAAAATAAGGAAAAAGAGAAGAAAGATGACGCTGCTCATGATGGAATGGGTACAGGTGAGTTTAAATAAAAAATTGCGGCTAGGTGAAGTTAATTTATTGCAAAAGATACATTGCCTGTCTTGTCTGCAATAAAGGACCTGCCTGGTCACAAATTTTTAACTCCAGCTAAAATGTCTCTAGTGTCATGCTGCTGGTTCTGCCAAGTGGTGTTTGCTCAACAAATTTACAGGGACCAGCAAATGGAAGGTCACCATCCTTAGAACTTTAGGGTATCACAGGTCCCTGGTTAAGAATGGCTGGTGTAGATAATTATATACAGAGATTGTATAGTATTCACTATCTTTTAGGGCAAGATATACATTGGGCATCCCTGGCAAGAAACTAAAGGTATTAAAAGGTAGATTAACCTATACTTCTTGCAGGGGCTCTCAGCTTCCAAAGGAGTTGACATCTCATGCAGGCAGTAAATAGTTTCCCAAGTCAAATGGGAAATTAAAATTGAATGCCCATATGGAAGCAGTTGGTGTATGATAAACCTGTGTTGGAAACCTGCCGGGTGGTGCAAATGCTAAGGATGGTTGAATCATTGTTGCTTGTCTAGCCACTGTCAAAGGTAAGTTGACAATTTTTCACGACAACTTCTGAGGTATAGTAAAAGAATCAAGGTTTTATTCACTCGTGGGAAACTCACAACAGACAAGGCAATAGAAGTTGGGACTGTCCCTTCCTCTGTCTATGAGTCTCTGAAAACTTTAGCCAAAGTCTATCTTTTATCTGCTTCAGTTCCTTGCGTCACAGATCATCCAGTTTTGGGCTGGTCTCTTCTTTAATTTGCCTGGAGAAAAAGCGAGATGTTGTTTTGCTTTTTACTGCCGCTGTACATTCCACTTTTAATTGGTTTTCTTGGGGGGGGGGGGGGTTAAAGTTTCCATGGTCTCCTTATCTGCTGGCAGTTTCTATTGTCTTCTTATCTGGTTAGTTAGTCATTTTAAAACAGAATAATATAGTTTGAGTTAATTGTCACTATACTTGTGGCTATATATATTTTATATACATTCACACCACCTTTTTATTATACTTTAATGTGGTAATTAAGTTTAATCCTGAAGCAAAAAATGAATTATGCAAAGTACACACTTGCAGTTACTGTCTCCTTAAAGGATTGTTTGTGATCATCTTGCATTACAATTTTGGAACAATGGCTGTCCAGACAGATTGCTCAACTCTTTGCATCATGCATTTCTCTGTAATACAATAATTTAACAGTAGTGGTCTTTAGAAGATGACAATAGTAATCCAACCTGGGGGATCACTAACAACCTCAACAATGTTGGGGGAGACCTGTACACATGCTGCAAATCCACCAGTCACTCATTTCAAGATGATTTGGGATTATGAAAATGTATAATGTGTCCAGATCCTTACATTTGGTAGAATAATATTAGTAGCTCTTTTAAAATACAACCTGAGCTGTACTCAGGTGGCACACTAAGAAATTTATTTTGATATGCTATTAAAATACACTGATTACCCGAATCTTTAAAGCCACTGATGGTTAAAATGAAAAACAATAAGTACAAATGGCCTGTTGGGGTCAAGTGATCTGTGTGATTTTGATGAGGCAAAAAGAGGGCAGCACGGTGGCTCAGGGGTTAGCACTCCGGCCTTTGCAGCGCTATGAGGGACAGTTAGTGACATGACTATGGACTTTGTACAGCGCTGCGTAATATGATGGCGCTATATAAATACTGTATAATAATAATAATAATAAGAGGTGCACTGGGGATAGTGCTGAAAAAAGTTTGTGAGGGTTGGGAGGGCTAAGTAGTCTGGTCTGATCATGCACATGCATGTGTCTTTATATAATGCAATCGACTGCAGGGGAAGTGGTGGCACTGTGACCTTTTAGGCTCCTCTTTATTGCATGGTGCGGTTACTCAAGCACATCTTTCTTGCTGATGAGAGAAAAGCAGGTACCTCATTAGTATATTTATGCTCCTTTCCTTTATGCTATTAGTATATTATTGTCCTTTCATGGGTTCATGAACAAAATTTATTACAACAAACATGTTTGCATATTCTATATATGTAATCATATTTTCTATCTATATTCTTGCTAATATCCTTCTATAAATACGATTTTATGTTTTTTTTTTTTTCCCCCTTTTTTAATTATTTAATATTCTTTGTGGTTTAGCATTTGAAAACTTTGCGCCATCCATGTCTGCTCCGTTTCTTGTTGTGTACTGTGGAGGAAGATGGGATCTACCTTGTAACAGAGCGAGTACAGCCTCTGGAAATGCTGCTTGAGAAACTAACCAGTGATGAAATTTGTGCGGGAATCTATGACATTTTGCAAGCGCTAGTATTTTTACATGATCGGGTAAACTACTCATGACTTTTTTTTTTTTTTTTTTTAAGTTGCTTTTTGTTCGGTTTAATTTCATTTTGTAATTCAGTTGTCTTTGTATATAAAGTATAGAATCTGCTTTGGAGAAGGTTTTTGGCATAAGTGCTAAACCCACCCTAGTGGCCTTTTTAGATTAGAAAAAATAAAATGCACAGCAAAAAATTAAAATAAAATAAAAAAATACTAGATATCATTACTAATAAGAAATGTGCCCCCTGTGTACCAGAAAACATGCTTTAAGGTTCTCACTACAGCAATGTATCTTTAGAAGACTCCCTATTGGATTAAAAAAAAAAAGTCTGGTAAAAAGTTTAAAACTTTTACCATTTAGTTCTGGAGCTTAACATTTTGAATTAGGGTCAACACCAGGCTACTGGGAAAACATGTGTTATAGGGCAGACATTAATACTGTAATGACATGTAAATCTGATATATATTTTGTATAAGCATTGGTAGACACATCTGTTGAGGACTAAAACAAATTTAGTTAGCTTCCATTTTTATCCTGCAGCAATTTTAAGATTAATTGGTTTATAATAAATAGATTATTTAGTAATTAAACATCATTCTGTGATATATGAAAGCCTTTTTGTTTTATTTCAGGGAAAGGTTTCCCATAACAATGTGTGTCTTTCCTCTGTATTTGTGAGTGAAGATGGACACTGGAAGTTGGGTGGAATGGAGATGGTCTGCAAATTAACAGAGGTAGTTCCTGAGGTAATTCTTTAATGTCATGAATATAACATGCTGACATAGATATGACAAATCTATTCTATTTAAACATTTTACTATGTGTTCAACAGCTGCACTTGTTTTAAACTATTTCAAAAAGCCCATGTATATCCTATAGTTGTATATCCTATAGTTGTATATCCTATAGTTGTATATCCTATAGTTGTATATCTTATAGTTGTATATCCTATAGTTGTATATCCTATAGTTGTATATCCTATAGTTGTATATCCTATAGTTGTATATCCTATAGTTGTATATCCTATAGTTGTTCTGTATAAAGACAAGTCTTTGTTTTTCCAAATATTGGACAGAATTTTGACCTGTTGGAAGGAAACATTTTGTTTCAAAAACTGAGCTGTTTGAAAGTTTGAGCTTGTAATTATAGGCATCATTTGTATTTTTTGTTTATACACTTTGTAATTGATCCCAAGGTAGCCTTCATAAAACACATCATCTCCCAGGACAGTTGCATCTACTGAACATTGAAGGGGTCACTTGAGACTTAATGGCTGACTTAATTAAGTGCATAAATCGCATCATTTTTTCCTTGGAGTATTTACATCCACATCTCTCATAACATATACATAGAGGATTGTAATTCACCGACTTTAAAAATGTTTTCTTCCTGGTCAGTTAACATTTTAGTCTTTGCAACCTTTCTAGGGAATAATGTTGGTTGGCTGTAAAATCTGTGGCATAAAGAGATCTAGTGGATGTAGGGTTGAGAATATTCACTTTATTACATTTGTCTTTCACTCCCCCACACCCATAAATGAAGCCTATCTAATAGAATACAGGATAAAAAAATATTTCCAGAGAGTTGTCTCCAGGGAAGGCATTTCCATTGAAGGATTTTCCCTTACCTGTTGCTCCGATTCAAATATTGTTTTTACAACCCCTGAATATTATAGGGAATAAATCCCACTAACACAGACAACAGTGACAACTTTACAGAGGGTCCTTATTTTGCCTTACCTTACATACAATTTAATTTTATTTTCACTTATCCAAAACTAACAGAATAGATACTTGGTAAGGAGGGGCTAAAGGTTTGCATACAACTATAAATCTTTTTGGGAAAAAGTGACTGGCTCTTAAAGTGAATTTAAGGTTTGTGATACACCAAGACAGTCATGGATTGCAAAGAAACTGTAACCATATTCCCATGTTTTCTCTGGCAGGTACACTGGTTTTATATTTGCCTGTTAAATCTGTTTGTAAACTGAGAATGACTGGAGGAGCAGCTGATGCTATCAATAATCTGTGACAGATCACCCTATGTACAGCTGTTGCATTAATGATAACCACTTACAAAGAGTAGTTATTCTAATAATCTGAATCTTTCTTCTTTTGTGATGGTGTAATAGTTCTGCCCTACTTCTCATAGTGCTGAGCAGAGTGTTGTGATGTATTTATTTACTTGTAAGAAATACATTTTATATTAAATCAAATGTGTTTTCTTTCTTTCTAGTCTGCTGAGTTTGGGGTTGTGCCAGTGTCGTTAAGCAATGCTCGAGATGCCTTCTTATTTGGCCGACTAGTGGAAAATCTGCTGACACATGTGAGAGATCAAAGTAGGTCATCTAAAAAGGTTATAGATTAGTGCAAGACTTTTTTTGGTGGTGTTTAAGAAAATGTTATATTTTATTTATAGCTGATGTGCTCTCCAGTTTTAAGAACACTGTTAAGAATTGTCTTTTGAACCCGGAACCAGAGCTTCGACCTGCCTTGTCTACTTTACTCTCTCATGACTATTTTAGGTATGTAGGTTACAGTTTAAAGCTGTTTGCAAAAATAAAATATATTTTTGGAAGAAAATAACTTATTTTAGTATAAATAGAGCTAAAAATGTTACTTGACATCCAAAAGTTTGTTTTGATGAGTTTATTTAAAAATACCTGTAAAGCAATTTGTGTGTGTGTGTGCATATATGTGTATAAATATTCATTTTTCTCTTCCCTTTCTGAATGTTTTAAATAGAAATGACTTTGTGGAAATTGTCAACTTTCTGGAAAGTTTAACTGTTAAAACTGAAGATGAAAAGAATGAATTTTTCAAGTGAGTACAAGGAGAGCAAGGTTGAATGCCAATCATATTCTTTTAGTGTGTTGGTTTCCAGACATAAGATAAAATGCCAGCACACTTTTCCTGATTTCTGGTATAGTTTTCTGATACCCCTGAAATCAGGGGCAAGATTAAATGATTATGGAGTTGAACACTTTGTTCTGATCCTTTTTTTTTTTTTTTTTTTTGACACTTTACCTAGAATAGTAATTTATTCTTGCATGACTGCCAAAAGTTTAATCACATATTTCACTCATTTGTGCCTTTGCCAGTACTGAGCCTAATTATGAAGTCTTAATCTAAAATAGTGTAATCCTTTTTAGCAGGGTTTGGGAGGATGAGTGTCAAGAAAGCAACATGATCTTGCAAAACACAGATGTAGAGAGTAGTGAGAGAAGTATTTTCAGCAGTGGGGAAGATGGAAAAAAATGACTGCTGATTGTATGTTGTTTTTTGTAAGGCTTGCAAATTTAAAAAAGTACTAGCTTTAATATAAATGCTCTGTATATGATTTGTTCTTGTATAGGTTTCTTTTGGACAGAGTGTCAACTTTGCCAGAAGAACTCATCTCCTCCCGACTGGTCCCTCTGTTGCTAAATCCATTTGTATTTGCTGAGCCTATGGCAGTAAAAAGTTTCCTGCCTCATCTTCTAAGACCAAAAAGAGGTAATTGCAATCATTATGAACATACAAAAATACTCAGAGTCCCAAATTTAGCTCCATTGTACGATTTTTTTGTTCCAAATGAAGTATGGCTGTGGGAGTAGCTGGGTTAGTTTGAAAAAAGTGTTTGCAAGCTAGGATTTTAAAGGCTACATTGCACCAATTTGTGTTATGTTTTTGAACTGACAAAGTTAAGAAAAAAGGTTTGTTTTATTTTTATACAAGTAAACTTGAAATATTGATACAAATATTTTCAAAATTCTCTTTTTCGCATTCTTATTTGTCTGCTCCTAGCTGCACTGTTGCAGTAAGTGTAGAGAGTCTCATTAGGCAAACTAGCTCCAGCACGTGTTCATGCAATGTGGATGACTTTTATTATAGCTCTAAATTATTAGAGAAGTTAGAGTATCATGGGAGAACCTGATCCTGATTATGGAAGATTCAGCAAACTTGTAATAGATCTGGTACTAGACTGAAAGCAATAAAACTGATAGCAAATGTTTTTTAAGAAATCATCTCTAGGTTTGCTAGATCACATAAGTTCGCCCATGATAGTCTTCTCAAGTCTTTGAGAGCTTTTAACAAATCAGGCCAATTGACTCGTCCTTCTGTCTCTATCTCTAGATATTATGGGAAGGAATCGTGAAGATTGTCTTCTGTCCCCGCCCCTCTTCCAGACCAGGGTCATACCGGTGTTGATGAAAATGTTTGAAGTCCATGAAGAACATGTTAGAGTGGTGCTGCTAACCCATATTGATGCTTATGGAGAACTTTTCACCTTAAAAGAACTTAAAGATATAATCCTTCCACAAGTAAGAACACTGTTTTAAGAAAGAAATTAAAAGAAATATTTTGAATATAAATGCTTACTTTTTAATATGTTTAAATCAAAGTTTTATTGTAGTGTATATGAAATGTTTCATAATATGTATTTTTTTCTGTTGCACTTGGTGCAGCCCTAGGCTGCATGTTTTACAAGATGTCATTTTCTGTTATTTATGTGAAGCCTGTTCTTTACAGAACTCAATATTTCAGGTTTATAAAAACTTTTCATGTATATAAATATCTGGGTTTACCCCGACAATACATGTGTTCAGGGCCATGTACATTTGACCAGCATTGGTTATTTTCCTTTTTTTTCTTTTATTAGATTCTTCTGGGTTTACGTGACACCAGTGATTTGCTGGTTGCAGTAACATTACGTGGATTGGCTGCACTTGTATGTTTACTTGGACCAGAAGTGGTTGTGGGAGGTGGAAGAGTGAAAATCTTCAAAAGTACAACCCCAGGATTTACAAAAGTGGCAGATGCTACACCAGAAGGTAGATTTGTAAAAAAAAAATTCGTTTTTCATCTGTGGTCACCCACTTTTGTCTTTTGTGTAGCAGATAGTTTGAAATGGGGAGTAATTGACTATTTCCAGAGACAGTTGCAATGCACATTATCTACTTGAATCACAGGTTCCAGTTCAAAACTGCACTGGAAATTGTCAATGGTAAGTTGACAATTATTCACGACAACTTCTGAGGTATAGTAAAAGAATCAAGGTTTTATTCACGCGTGGGAAACTCACAACAGACAACGCAAGAGAGGTCAGGACTGGCCTTTCCTCTGTCTAAAGGAGTCTCTGCCAACATAAGGAAAAGTCTAAATTTTATCTACTTCAGTTCCTTGCGTCACCGATCATCCAATTCTGGGCTGGTCTCTTCTTTAATTTGCCTGGAGAGAGACTAATTATTGTTTTGCTTTTTACTGCCGCTGTACATTCCACTTTTAATTGGGTTTCTTGAGGGGGTTGTAGTTTTCATGGTCTCCTTATCTGCTGGCAGTTTCTATCGTCTTCTTATCTGGTTTCACTTGACCAGGTGCAAGGCCAAGGCGCCTCCAGGAACCTAAGTAAAAAACACAAATAACTGAGTTAGTCATTTTAAAACAGAATAATATAGTTTGAGTTAATTCTCACTTTACCTAAGGCTAGTATATATGCTATATACTTTTACAAAATGCACTTGTTTCGCCGGTAATATGTTTAGGTCTGGTGTTTGAATCTATACTGAGCACAGTCAAATTGTAAATCAAGTAATTGAACTGATCATCTCCTAGGCTTGTGATGCTGATATAGAGCATTAGTGTGTTTTTATCACATTAGAACAGTATTTCCATTTTGTGTTTAAATGAAGTTCTCGGACATTAACATTGATACCTTTGGACCTTTTGTGTGCTTTATCTTCCATCCATAGAGAAACCTGATCCTTATTTAGCAACAAACCATTGTCATAATGTTTTTTTTATTCTGTCCGGTAAAGCCTTTGATCATTCAGTAAATTTTAGGTAAATGACACTTGGTCTCTTTCTGATGGTTCTCCTACTGCTGGAGGTTTGGTAGTTTACTACCTGAAAAAAAACCTACAAAGAACTTTTATTAGTTTTGGCTTTTAAGTTGTTTGCTTGCAAGTTGTTGTCTGCAAGTGTTACAAGCAGGAGTTTAGGTAAGGAAAAGGTTTTTACCTGGAATATTCTGTTAATGTGATGAGTCTGCTGTTTTACAGATAGACAACCAATATTTTGGAGGCTGGATTATTAGGGAACATTGGTAATGACGTATATAGCAATTAATGTGATGTTCAGTATTCATAAAAAAACTTATGAAAGATGCTGAATTAGCCTAATATTTTACCCATCTCTCTTCAATCATCTCTGCATTACAGTTTTTCAGAAGTTTTTCAGGATTTTCTTTGCAAATGCAAAAAATGTTGTTATAGTATTTATCTGCTCATGGCTCTAGAAGAGCCCTGCTTAATGATATTTGCTTAAATTGATCTGTCTGTCAATCAGTGCTGTTCATTTCTAGTGACCGTATATTTAAATGTATACAGAGAATTAAATATGAACTGTATATTTTGCAAAACAATGAAATAAACGTTTAAAAAGGGTATATTTTTGCTATAAAGTTAAAACTAAAGAAAGTAAAAGCCATTAATCTCATTTGTAAGGTTATTGCGAAGCTTAAAGTATTCCCGAAAGGTTAAACCTATGCTATTTTCCCTAGTGATGGCTTTCTTCTTCCATCCCTGGATCTGCAGCTTGTTATACCCGGAAATCCCTGTTTTATGACTGCTTTTATGATTTCCTTTCTATAGCCCATGACCCCAACCATTAATCAACATCCGTGTTCCTAAAAATTGTCTGCCACAGCATCACAGCAAAACTTTAAGTTCTCCAGTGCCATTTCCCTAAAATTAGAACCTTTATACTCCTGCCTTTTTTACATTGCCATTACATTTGATATTCTTAGGGCAGCATCTTGTAGCACTTGGTGAATATTGAACTGATCTTATCAGTGAACATAAGAACTTATTATTCCTATGCAATAAAGCTGTACAGATCATTTGTGATGTGTTATGTACAGTAACATTAAAACCAGAAATTCAGAAGTCTGACTAGTTAGAGATTAACGCCATATATATTGCTGTTTTGTTCTGTAATAAATACATCTTTAGACATGTGATGCACCAAATCCTAGATGTAGCATTAATAAATGTTACCCAAATTGGAAAAAAAAATGTGTATGTACCTTAGCAAATAAAAAATTGTGTTTTGCAGAGCAAATTTCCTCCCATTATCATGTCAAACTCTACAGGCTGCATCTTTTGTGAAATTGTGTTTTCATTAAAGATTTAATAAAATATATATACAAAGCAATCAAACAAACAAGACTGAGAGAAAAAAACAAACACATAGTAATATGAAAGTCAACAAAGAAACCTCAGAAGAGCAGAGAACATGACTTTTTGTTTTGACAGATGAACATGCTTGGGTAGGGTTCTGCACTTGGCGAGGGAAAGAAGTATTTGATCCTCAGCTGATTTTGTATGTTTTTCCTCTGACAAAGAAATGTGTTCTTGGAGTCAAAAGCAGCCTTCCTCCTCCTCGAAACAAAGCGAGTTGACGCCAAAGAGCTCAATTTTGGTCTCATCTGACCACAACACTCTCACCCAGTTCTCCTCTGGATCATTCAGATGTTCATTACAAACTGCAAACAGGCCTGTACATGTTCTGTCTTGAGCAGGGGACCTTGCGGGCTCTGCAAGATTTCAGGCCTTCACGGCGCAGTGTGTTACCAATTGTTTTCTTGATGACTATGGTCCCAGCTGCCCTGAGATCATTGACAAATACCTCCCGAGTAGTTCTGGGTAGCTTTGTCACCGCTGTCCTGATCATTGCAACTCCATGAGGGGAGATCTGACATGGAGCCCCAGACTGAGGGAGATGGACAGGTAATTTGTGTTTCTTCCATTTGCTTATTATCGTGCCAATTGTTGTCACCTTCTCACCAAGCTGCTTGGCAATAGTCTTGTAGCCCAGTCCAGCCTGGAGTAGGTCTGCAGTCTTGTCCCTGACATCCTTAGACAGCTCTTTGGTCTTGGCCATGGTGGCTAGTTTGGAATCTGATTCAATGATTGCTTCTGTGGACAGGTGTCTTATATACAGGTACTGTAACAAGCCTGGTTTAGGAGCACTCTCTTACAAAGGGTGCTGCTAATCTCAGCTCATTACCTGCATACAGAGAAGACACTTGGGAGCCTGAAATCTTGCTGGTTGATAGGGCATCAAATACTTTTTTCACTGATTACAATGCACATCAAGCTCTGACTTTTGAGCACTGGGTTTTTGAGGGTTCTCATGTTGTTATTCTGTCTCTCACAGCTACAATAAACCTACCATTACAATTATAGACTGGTCATTTCTTTGTCAGAGGGCAAATGTACAAAATTAGCAGGGGAACAAATACTTCTTTCCCTGTACATGGGACACAGCTCTCTGAGCACAGAATCTCCAGCTGATTGATTCAGATCTGATACAGATCTGGGAAGGTGTGCTGTTAAATACCTATGCAGCTTACACACAATTCATAACTTTTTAAAATAATTTCCGTACCATTTCCGAAAATCCCCCCCCCCTTGCCTAACACAGGATCTTATTCAGGATCCATCAAGGTGCAGTATCTTCATCTGCAACAAAATGTGGTATCTGTGCAGTAGTGAGGGGGTTTGTGTGTTCATGCATAGTAAATCATACAGATCAGCCTCATCTGCTTTTTTCAATTTTTTTAGGTTGTCACTAAACTGAAATCTTACCATACTTCCAGTGAGTGATCTTGGTTTGAAGGGAGACCAGGGAAACCTTCCCTCATCTACAGTAGATTTATTGGAGCTTGTTCAGACCTGCTTTCCATTCAGGTCTTTGAAGGCGGCCGAGGTGGTAAACTCTGGGTAAATTCTGGGTTGAACATCCATAAAACCACATAGAAATGCTGCTGCTGCCTGTCAAATGAAGGATAATTAATTTTGCCCAAAGTTAGCTGTTTTTGGCAAGTGTTTGTGAGTGTAAAACCACTTTAACACCTGAACAAGACCCAAGTCTGAACAAGCCCCTAGGCTCGCTAGGTACATCATTTGAATAGAGTTCAATGACAGCGTTCTAATAAAAAAAAAAATACTACCTTTTTACATTTATTTGTATAAGTAGATTCTTTATGCTACAGTTTGTTACTTTCAATTTATACATGGTATGGATTTGTTACAAGGGGCATGTGTAGAGCCTTGATATCATTAATTCAAATACATAGAATTATATAAATATAATATGTATGTAGGTTTTATGTATGTAAATGTTACACGTCATCCTTTTGATGTATTGTGAATGTTGTTTTGGAGCATGGTTGATTAACCCCCCTCCCCCCACTAGGTTTTGTAACATCTATTGTGTTCCTGTAGGGAGATGGGTTGAACCCAATCCTATCATTCAGATGAAATAATCCACCATATAAATCAAAATCTGTCATGTTGTAGCTCTGATATTTTAAATATAAAGGAACTAAAGAGGATTGATTTCTTTGGGTTATAAAACATTCCTGTGGTACAGAAATGTCTTTCCATTATAGATCAGAGCAGTGACATTTCATTGCTTGTTTATACCACCAGTATCAGTACCCTAATCAGTTTCAATAGACCACAGCACATCCTGAGTTCATTACATTGCACAAAATATTTGATATAGCTCCAGGGGTGCATTGGGATGCAATTAACAATTAATTGTGCAATGTACATTTATAGTTCATTACAATAGGTTACATTTTTATAAAGCAGTGAATTTGACGTTCACTGAGACGTTCCCTAGTAGGGAATCAATTGCGGCCATTGAAACCCATGAACCTGGAACATTCTCCAACAAAATGTTAGAAACGCTGCTTTATAAATCGACCTCTATGTGTTGCAGTAAAATCCACATTTGCTGTCTTGTGAGCCCTTAAGCCCTTTTTAGGTTGCACCAGTTGTTTAGGAATGTTTTAAATTAAAATCCTGTACTTAAGATGTAGTGTGTTTTGTATTCCCCTAACCTTCCTAACCAGGAACTACAACCAAGTAAGCTCTTCAAAATAATCACAAATAATTCCTTCATACAATTTGAATATGATCAATGCCAAAAGTTGTTGAAAACAAAATAAATTGAAAAAAAATGCATATTCTACATTAATACACGTATGGCCAGCACAAAATGGACATTAGTGAATGAATAAACCCACAACAGTAACAGTCTGGTATGAAGTGTTTATTCAGACATAATTTGCACAGATGCTGTGGTCTTTGCCTATTGATACATTTTTTGCTTTACATAAAAAAGGGTGGATTAAGAAGTCTGAATGATAAAGTGGATATTGATATTTGTATGGAATAGCACTAAAATAAATCTTGGATTTTCCTTTATAGCCTCGCCTTATCCAGCTCTAAATGTATCTTATCCATCGCTACATTCTCCTCCTGACTGGATATAATGACAGTGGTAGTCTATGAATCTGTCTAAACTGAGACCTGAATTACAGATGGAAAGATCATCCTATCATCCCATTTTCTTCATCTTCAGGATTTTCTGTTCAGCAATCCATCATAACCTCGCCATGTTCCCTCCTATAACACCCACCATTGAGGCATGGCTTGCTTTTAGACTGACTTGGACTTAATCTCTCCATTTTGTCTAGTTTGACATTTCCCTTTCTAAAGTGATGCTCTGATTCTACCATCACTGATTTATTGGCTGGGTCTTTTTTTACCTTTTTATTTTTACTTCACTATATATTTTTCTGTGAACTTTGGACAAATAAGAGAATCTTCCGAGTGCCCATTTCATTCTGGAAACTTCAGTCTTCCCTTTGCAGCCCTGATGAGAGGAATGCTGCACCCAGAAACACTTTGGCTGTTTTATTTTGTCATTGCACTTGTTCCTCCTTGTTATCTTATATTGAAGAGCAGCTTTTCTCCAATCAAGAGGCCAATCATCTGAACTTCTTAGACATGAACCTAAAAGTCACTTCCTATGTGATTAGTAATACTGCATAACATCCAGTACTGCATCACTTTCCAGATTTGTGTTCCTTCTGTAACCCCATGTATTTATTTATTTATTTTATCTCTATAGATATTTAATGGGATTTCTGTAGTCAGGTGAATTTATTTTATTTTGGCGTTCTGTAATGAATATTGCTTTGCTGTATTACCAGTATATAAGTTAAAATATATAACTTAGTATTTTACTAGTTTATAATCTTTTACTTTTCAAATTAGTAATGTGTCCTTGGTTGTCTGACATTCCTAACAACACCATTTTGATTTCTTTGTCTTGGTTGTATTATATTGCTAAACTTTTACAAAGATACTAGTGGCCTAAAAATGAAAGTGAACTAAGACATTTCTGGGCAAAAACATTTTTTATAATCCTGATGGACATTTTCAGCAGTGTGTTATATTTAGTTGTTTTTGATTCTCAATATTGGGATAGTGCATAGAAATTTGTCAGTGGCAAGATAATAGTAGCAATTAGGTCTTTTTAAATGTCAATACATTTTTTAAACTAGTATATTTGAGTATAAAATTGTTTTGTTGGCAATAGGAAAAGAAAGTAATTCTACCAGCTTTATAACTAAATTAAAAAAAAAAATAAACATTTTTGAATTTTCTGATGTTCATTCTAAAAGCTCGCTCCCCCTCAATTTACTGACTGTAAAAGTATTTATAAGTTTTAATATTCATAAGTTAGATCATAAGATGATAGGGTTCAGTTAGTGAATATTGACTCACACCCCTGGTACTCAAAATCGAGGTAAATGCCTCTTTCTTGTATTTGTTTGACAACCAAAGTGTGGAGTAGTTTGTCTTGGTGCTTTTTAAATGTTACCCCACTTGGGCCCACTTGGTCAGCATTCTCAAAGTGTAGACCCCTTCTATGGCTCTCCCCTTACACATGCTTCTCACAGCCTCTCTGCCTGAGCCACACATTATTATTATTATTACTATTATCCAGTATTTATTTAGTGCCGTCATATTACACAGCACTTTACAAAGTCCATAGTCATGTCACTAACTGTCCCTCTATGGGGCTCACAATCTAATGTCCCTACCATAGTCATATATCATTACCAGTTGATTTGGGGGTAAGCCAGTTAACCTAACTGCCTCAGTCCCCAACAGCACGTGGGTGCTGTAGGGCCACCTTGAATAACTAACGTGGGGGAAGAATGGTATGCTTGGCCCACCCAGTCCTTCCAAAACACTTAGACCTGGACCCCCAAAACAAGACACAAATCTGCCGCTTTTTACAGGTCCCTTTATATGTGTATTTATGTGTTAGCCCTTGCTGGGGATTGTATAGGGAGTAATTTTTACCCTCCTAAAGGAGAGAATATAGTTTTTATTTTGTAATAAACTTGTCAATTTACGTATTGTTAGAAAAAGGGGCTCGCTTGCTAGAGTTGTATTTTTCAATCTTCTGAAATTAGAAGCTATGTTTGATTGAATTTAGAAGGTACTGCATTTGTCAGAGATTAGGTCCAGTAAAAATTAGTTTACTTACTCAGTAGACAGTGGTCTTATAGCCAACCGGTGGTCTGCAAGAAAATGTTGGTGGTCCGCAGAAAAATTATCTGGCCGATGTGCCCCTCTAGCGGTGTCCTTCTCCTGACCCTCCTGATCATGTCCCCCGTAGTCACAGCCCTGCGCTACTGTCCCCGCAGGATGTTTAGCAAGCAGGTCTGAGTGGGCGAGTTCTGGCATCATGACATCACTCTGGGGGAAGTTTGACACATGGCTCTGCGCGCATGCGCAGAATTTAAGTTATGAAAGTAGTGGTCCGTGAGGTCCAAAAGGTTGGCGACCACTGTTCTAGCGAGTGTAAAAAGTAAAACCCATACAGTATCATCATTTACAGCACATCGGGAGTTGCAAACAGCAACTAAATTCTAAGACTACGCACATGTCAGATGTTTCTCGTCTGATTATTGCTTCAGGAATAGTATTGGACGAGAATTTCACATGTGTACAGCACTTGTCTGATGTTGTTAAAAGATCCACAGACCGGCGCTGCCATCTTTTCTTGTTCTTCATCCTACGTCATCCGGCCCAGGCCACCCTTATGTAAAGTAAACTTTCTGCCTTTAGGTACGCTTTATTCTTCTTAGTTAATTTGGGAATTTGCCCCCCAGATTTTTTTTTTCACAGAGGTGTGTTTTTTTTATTTTTTTTTATTTGTATGTATTTTTAGGACAAAGCTAAAAATATGTTTAAATTACACAAGCAGAGCAGTATTTTGCATTTCTGCTCTGTTACCATCTTCCATGTTAAACACTTGCACTGTTATCGATCGCCTTTTTTTTAAAGGGGGAGGGGGATGGATTACAACTTATTGTGAATATTTATTATTCGTCATATCTTTCTGTCTTTGGGATAGAAAGTGATGAAGGATTAAAATTTTTATAATTAGAGAGTTGGAATCTTTCAACTGGGGCCGATTTGCGTGTGTGAAACAGGAAGTGAGAGAAAGTTCCTCCAATGAAGTAGATACCGTGAAACCGGTCATAGAGGAAGGGATTGTCCCAACAAGGTTTGGCAGGATCATATATCATTATAATTTTATGCATTACGTGGAGAATAAAGTTTCCTTAGAATTACTTAGGACCTAAAGTAATTGGTAACAAAATTTCAAGAATAAGATACATTATCATTAGAACTCAGCAAATTGCAGGATTTTAGCAAATCCGCTGCTTTACAAAGAGAATGGGAGAAGCATGAGGCCTCTACCTGTATTCCCCCTAATAGTATACAATATAACTCATTAGGGATTTTTTTTATTAGTCACAGTTTTTCAGCCAATGCTGTGCTGTTAATATTTTTACACTTACCAAGGCAAGTTTGAGGGGGAGCAATCACCCTAACTACATGTGTTTCCTCCAGGTTTTAGACCCCAAAAAACAAGAACAGGAAGAGAACATGCACACTCCTCGCATTGAGTGTCCTGGATGGAATTTGGACCTATAGCATTAAAATGTAAAAACGCTTGCTACTGAGCCAACTATGCCAACCCATATCTGTTGTTTTCACTTTCTGACACAGCGGAACTTTGAACCTTTGGATGCCTGAACTAATGCTAGACTTTATAATGCTAAAAATCTGTATCAGCCTTAGGGAAGCACCCCCTCCCTTTCCTCCTAGCAGAAAGAAACTCATTTGAATTGTTTATAACGCTGATTGTCAACAAGTCTACAGACAGTGCTGTTTCTCATTAGAATGCTTTTTTAGGTAAATGGAGTAAAACCCAATTAGACTACAGACCAGATTTAATTTGTCAAACCCTGGAAAATGGAAAAATCGCGTGCTCTGATTACAAAAGTCAACAGTGTACGTGGATTTTGTAGTATTTTCCATGCTGATTTCAAAGTTGTTTTTAGTGTTCTATAGGTATCTAGTTGTTGGGATGAATGTAACCAACACTGCCTACTCATTTTTTTTTTCCCAATACTTGATTTAGTGTTGATACTTTTTTGTCTGATTAAAATTCAGCAGTATTCCTTTTTTTTTTTTCTTACATGCACATCTATATGTTCTAATAATACTTTTATGTACTCAAACAACTTTTTTTCTGCCATTCTTTTACAAAGTTCTTTGTGACCGAATAGTGTCTTTTCCACAGGTTCACCTGTACATGCCACAAATAACCATGCGCTTCAGGCAACGTCAAACAGCTTGTCGTCTGTACTAGCAAAAAGCAATTTGATAGCAGTGAACCACGATTCCTTAATTAACAAAGATCTGCACAGGAAAGAATCGCTAAAAGAAATTTTACAGGATATTTCTATACAAAGTAAGTGCCAGCAGACTTTGTATTTCTGTCATTTATATCAAATGCAACTTTAATACCACTAGTAAATGAATACCTAGCTTGCAGTCCTAATGTTAATTTATAGGCGCATTTAAGATGCCAACAAATGTTTTTTTTTTTCCTCTTTAGCTACTATACTGTACTTGGGAAAATTTGTCGTTTGAAATGTCTGTAATACTAAAATTATTTATGGTAAAATAATTGTCTTATGAATGTTGTATTTACTGCTTGTTATCTAGACTTATTAACATTTTTTTTTTTTTTTATATTGTTAAAAAAATGTTTTATTATAGTATCATTGTAACATTAGGGGTGGTTGGTGAGCTTAGCTTATTTGATTGAATAGCACCTGTCATCCTATTACCCTGTTTCCCCAATTGTAAGGCACTGTCTTATATTTTTTGAAATGCCAAAATTTGCCCTAGGTCTTAATTTCAGGGGGATGTCTTATTTTTCCATGAAGAAGACTACAGTACACATTTATTGTTGAAAATCACTCATGATCACTCTGTGCCATTCATTGTCCCCTTCTGATCACTCTGTGCCTATCATTATCCCCTTCTGTTCACTGACTCACTTTTTTTGGGTTCTACGGCCGGGTAACTGACTCCGTTAGGGCAGGGATCAGCAGCTTGCTTGTCCTTTCTGGCGCGGGCCTTTGTAGTCACTTTCTGTTTTGCTCTGCACTGCAGCCAGCACCGACGAAGTCACACAGAGGCACACAGTTACCCACCGTACCAGGCGCAGGTATCGATGGGTGTCTTATTTGCGGGGGTGGCTTATTTTAGCGGTTTGGGCAAAAATCGAGGGGTGGCTTATTTGATGGTGATGGCTTATTGGTGAAACACAGTATTTGTCCACTATAAATTGCTGTTTTTCGATACCAGTTGAATGGTAATGTGAGTGACAAACAATGAAAATTGTTGGACACAAATATATATTCTGCCAATTTAGGACTAACTTAAAAGAAAAGCAATAAAAAAATCTCAAGCATACTGAAACAGGTTTTTCAGAAGTCTTCCACTGTATTTAGTGAAAGGGGACATAGCTAAGCTAGGACATAAAAGTAAATATGATTACAAGTATTTGTGCATTTGTATGCTATTTTTTTTAGTTTTTATTTTTATTATCATGTATAAGTTTGTAATTTTGTATTCATGCTTATTTTTTCTCTTTTGCTAGACGATTGCTTTTCAAATTCAGTAAATGGAGTTTCTAAACCTAAAGACTCTCTCCTTACAAATTGTGATCAAGTACAGCAGCCAACAGAAGATTGGCCAGATTGGAGTGAATCCGAGGGATACCCAAGTGAAAATATTGTCAGTGTACATAATGAAGCAGAAAACATTATTGGATCAGAATTGGATCAATGGATTGACTTTAACTTGCCATGTGATAATTCAAGAACTGTAAAAACGAAAGAAATGAATGCTGCTACTAACACATTTGTTAAACTGTCTCCTGTGAACTCTGAACCGGACAAGAGTGCACATAGCTGGAGATCACAAACTGTCCTACAGAAAAAAGAATCTAAGCCAGATCCTGTGCCAGAACAAGTCCCAAAAAATAGGTTTGAGTCTGGGTACAGTTTGGGAGATGAATTCACAATAAAAGTCAAGAGCAAAAGCCAAGACTCAGAACAGGACTGGTTTGCAGACATGACACCAGAAATAAACCTTTCTTCTGCCTTTTCTGCTCCTGGATACCATGATGGACATGACAATAAAATACAGACTGTCACAGATGCACAACCAAGAGCTACATTCTCAACCAAATTTGCTGCTGCTGAAAATACAGAGGTAAATATCTACTCAAAATGGATTTAAAGATGAATTCCAACTTCTAACGTTTTTCACTTAGTTTACAATTGCACACTTTATCATGTTTACATACGGCAGCTTTTGCAATAATTAATGGTTCCATCTCTATGGCATGTATGTTGGGCTTGATCCCTCACTCTCTGTAGAGTTGTTTTTTGGTCTTGGATTCACAGGTTTGTTGAGTGTCCACCTCGTGTTTGGTTCATACTTTTAGCTCTACAAAATTGATGTTTTAGGATCCCTGACTTCTGGTTTTGTAAGGTTCAGCAGGTGGTACAGTGATGGCCTTACTCTGTTTTCTTTTTGGGGGAGGGTAATGTTTGTTTGCTTTTCCCTAGCCATGTCCTTTATTTAACAAAAATAGGAATGCTGTAAAATCTGTTCCTCTGCACCCACCTCTAGAGGTGGACCACCAGAACCATGGACCATCAGTTGGCAACCGCTGCTCTATATGGACCATTTTTATATATTTATACAGGATGATCATATCCCCCCTTAAAAGTTTCTCCTCATAGCTGAGCTCCTCCATTCCTTTTATTAGTTTATTGCCCTTCTCTGCACTCTCTCCAATTCCACAATGTCCTTTTTGTGAACTGGTGCCCAAAACTGGAGTGCATATTCCAGATGGTGTCTGACCAATGCTTTGTACCGGGGCAGGATTATGTCTCCATCTCTGCAATCTATTCCTCTTTTTAATACAAGAAAGTATTTTGCTAGCTTTAGATATTGCAGCTTGGCATTGCATGCTGTTATTAAGTCTATGATCTACCAAAACCCCGAGATCCTTTTCCATTTCTGACTCCCCCAAATGTATCGCCCCTAAACGACGTGAAGGGGGGTTTTTAACAGATTTCAGTGTGATTTGGAATTATTTGACAGATTTTACCTTAAAGTTTACTTTTTGTTCTAACCTCCCACTGGAGTGTCCCAAAAGATGCCAGCTGTATGAGTGTATTGCTTGCTCAAAAAGGACACAAAGTCGTCAGGCACGTCAACATGAGACCCTGATCACACTTGTGTTCATTTGACTTTCTTTATGTTATACTTTCTTAACTTTGTATGTACCAAAAACTTACATTTATTTGTAAATATTTTTTTCCTTGCAGATGGAAGCTGAAGGCTGGGGTGAGGAGAATGACTTCAGCTGGGAAGATGCCAATGTATGATAGTTTACAAGGATGTTCTATATTTATTTTAATAATACTGCTCACCGACAATTTTGTGCTCCAGCTAATCCGCTGCCTGCACAGCAAACTGTCATATGCAAAATTATCAATGATTGTGTGACCTTGCTTCTACTGTAATTTCCAGTTTAGAACTAATCATTTCTGATAACAAGATTTTTATTTTTATTGCACATCTGTTATATAAATGCCTTGCTCAGAACAATATACTTGTGATTTTTTTTTTGTTTTTAACTCATTGAACCGGATCAACAGATGCTGCTGTACAAATAAATGAGACACATGTCAATATTTTAAAATCTGTTTAAAGTACAGCAGATTTTAATTCCTCAAAGGTGAAAACTGATAATTTAATATGTAAATATATTTGAACATTAAAACTACAAATATATGGATATACTAGAAGTAGTCCACAAAACAAGTACTGGCATTTATTTCTCTCTCATTGCTCTTTGGTTTATTATGGATTAATTTTGCTGCATTTGGTTCACTAGCTCAATCATTATGGATAATCCCGGACCTATAAAGCTGCAGGAACATGTGCAAATGTTGCCAGGAATTAATCAGTTAACTTGTATCTAATGAAGGGCTTCAGAGCTGATAACGTGTTTCCCCGAAAATAAGACACTGTCTTATATTTTTTTTGCTCCCAAAAACACACTAGGTCTTATTTTCGGGGTAGGTCTTAAAAAAAAAAAAAACTTTCGGAAGACGCGAGCTCGAGTTCTGGCTTCTGACAGGCGGAGTGCATGTAGTATCACTCCGCCTGTGACAGGATCCGGAACTAGAAAGAAAGCATCGGCTTGTGCGGCTCCGAGTGTGCACTGCGCCATGCTTTCTTTCAGTGTCCCGCTGCCTTCACAGGGAAAGAACACGACTTGGTGAGTACTGTCCTCTGGTTTTTAATTTATGTATGCTTTTCTTTTCTTTTTCTCCTCTGACCTGCTGTATGTAGTTAAGGGGGATCTTGAGCAGGGGTGGGCTGGCTGTGGCCGTGTGGGCGGGGAACGGGCGCTAGGGCTTGCGTGCGGATTATTAAGCTTTAGATTAGGATTTTAAATTTTAGATGGGGGTATTAAGCTTTAGATTTTTTAGGCTGAATTACAGTTTTGGGTGGGTTTTTTTCTGAACTGGACAGATTTACACTAGGTCTTATTTTTGGGGTAGGTCTTATATTAGGGCAGGTTTAGAAAATAGTGCTAGGTTTTACTTTCGTGGTAGGTCTTATTTTCGGGGAAACACGGTAATTCTAAGGCAATGTAAATTTAGGCTACAGCTGCTAAGAGAGCAATGTGCACAGCTTAGCCTCTGCGGTGCATTTGTAAATTTTCAAAAACATTCAGCTCTGATTTAGGGAGATATATCTTAATGGAACTGCTATCTGTCCCTTCAACCTCTTCCACTTAATAATGTTCCCTTAACAAGTGATATTTTAATGACTGTTCATCCCTTTGAGAGCTAAATAGCTAATTAACTTATGTGGCTGCCTGCTCTCTAATATGATTATTTTAATCAAGAGTAATTTCTGATCATTCCTATGTCAGCTCTGACAGGCTAAAGCACATGCAGGCTGCAAAAAAATCGACAGATACACACATTCAAGGTGTTCAGCTGCAGTTATCAATTCATATTTTTTAGGATACAACTTTATTTGAATAGTTTAGAAAAAAATGTATGCAAATAGGTCAGTTGTTGGGTATACTACTGTTGCTAAACTTGGCATCTTGGTGTTAAAAAAAAAATGTTAGACTTTAAAGTTAAACAGTTGCAGGATGCCACCATCTTCCTTCTTTTCCCGGAGCCTATCATCAGCCATCCTGATCAGCTGGGCCAGGACAACTTAACTCTTTTTGTAGGCCTGCGGCAGTTCATTCATTCCCCACATGTGCAGCTCAGCTTTTGATAGTCTGAGCAATCAGAAAGAGATAATTGCAGAAGGGACATCACTTGTCCCTTTCTGTCATGACCTTCCTTATGGTGCATTTTTAAAAGTGGAACTTTAGTTCCACAATAAGTTCATCGCACTTTCCGATCTTGTTCAAATCTACCACCACAACATGCGTATGTGCAAAGGCCTGCTTGATTGGACACATTAATTGTATAGTTTTAGTAGATCAGAATTTCCATTAAAAGCAGTGTTTAACATTCCAAAACAGGAAGCAATGAGTGTTTTATGTTTTAACAAAACAGTATTAAACTTGCTATTTATGTTTTTCTCACATATTGTAGCCCAGATGTACAAGGCCTAGAAAAAAGGGTAGATTAAATAACTTTGTTTACTCTTTTCTACTAGTCTCCTGACTGTTCATGTTATTTATGGTAAATGTGCATCTCTTGTACCAGGTTATGGCAAGCACAGTACAATTTCAAATTTAATGAAATATTAATTTTATCCAGACTATCACACCAAAGTTGTTGCATTTTTGCCCATTTTATAGGCACATCTACACAGTGTAATCAAGCCAGTCCAGATCTGGCCCTTTGGCTTTGTATTTTTCCTTCTGCTCTACATACCATATACTTGACTAGCACATTCACTGACATTTCTGATAAATGCTGCGGTTTAATAGATTTGATAAATTCAGTATTTTTAGTTTTATGAATGCAATGTTTAATCCATTGCAAATTTTGACCAGTGTGAGAGACCACCTTGGTCATATCAATTATTTTGCCACCTTTCATTTAAGCCATTAAGCCACCTCACCATGACAGAACTGCACTAACAGTTGCTATGTCTCCATAATTTAGAAGCCTAATCTTTTTCTAAAGGGCTCAGAAAATCCCACAGTACGTTTTTATGGGATGAATCCTATAGTTTTTGTATATATTTGAGGAAATCAATGACAGCAGCAAAAAAAAGTCAAACAATGGTGGGAAATTCATTAGCTATTTTGCTAATGCAGAGGATTGATTTCACTTTGTCTATGCTGTGTGTAAAAAAAAAAAAAAACTCCTTGAGTACAGAGTATACACACCCACAGCTATTGCACAGAATTCATGTAATAGCCCCTTAAAAAACCATTGAGTTTTTTTTTAATTCATATAAAAAATTTACAACTACTCAGAAATGTATACACATACAAAGATATGTTATTAACCTGGATTCATTAGTCACTTGCAGACCTCATCAATCCTTTGGCAGAGTGTTCAAAAAATTATACATATTATTCATAAAAATGTACTGCTTGTTTTTCAGCCTTTACAGAAAAATACTATAAAAAGTACTTCACATTTTTCACTATATGATGGGATAAAGACTGTATTCTCTCCAGCCTTGGAGAGCTTTAATAAATCAGGGCCAATGACTGAACTATTAGTGAAATATTTTTAACTATTGCAAAGGAAAGGATCAGCATTAGGATTTTTTTTTTATATTAGAACACTGGGGGCCTAGAATTTTATCACACTATTCTGTTTGACTTTGTAAAGCCAGTGATACAGTCAATAAAAAAAAAAAAATTCTCATTAGGCAACATTTCATACATTTTCATTCCTCACAAAAAAGTACTTTACACTTGATTTAGAACAAAACACCAGGTTGTCAACAATGAAATAAAATATGAAATGAAATAAACAGATAAACATTGATTATAAAGACTACTTACCATTGAAACAAATTTGTTATGCTTCTCTAAACAGTTAGCAAAAAAGTTTTCCAAAAAACGCTTTTCTTCCTCTAGTCGTTCTTTCCTTATGTTATCTGGTTCCACAAAAGTGACAACCTGAACATTAACAGAAAACATATAAAAGTGCAAGAAAAATGATGCAAAGCAGAGAAAATAAAGATATGTAAAAATTCATAAAGAATTTACAATGTGGTAACTAATTATAGTTGGAATTGACATTCGGTAAGCATACAAAAAATATTCAGTTTTTTTGTATGTGAACATGTTAAATTATTGAGCTCCACCCAACCCAAAAGTTTAAGGTTTGACCTAAAACAACCAAATCCTGCAGATAATTGTTTTCATTGCCCAGACTTAAGGTTTGAGGCAGGCTTTCATCACTACTGGTTACAGGATAGTTTGTGATAACTACTGCATACTATTGGTATCTCCATGACAAGAGGTTTAAGAGTTAAAATTACTTAGACTAGAGCAGAAAAATATTCTGCATCCATCACATTTATAGAAAATATAATACAAAATAGTAAAAATAATTTATACAGGCAGTGAATGTTCTTGGCTTCTTTTCATCCTATCACCTACTGTAAAATGTCTCCAGAGCTTGATCTTCTGCACCAAACACACTTGCAGTTATTTTGAAAGCCCTTTGTGTATACAGCAGGGAGGTAGGGGCTGCTGTAAAGAATCACATGCAGAGGACAACCAGGCATCGGACACATGGGAAGTGTGCCGATTATTTTTTTACCACCCTAGTTCTGCAACTCTGCAAGTGAAGACTGGAGATGGAATTTTTTTCTATGACAAAAACAAAAGCAAGAACAAATATAGGGAAAAGTTTATGAGCGGAATGGGCACTGTGCTGATAGAGACCAGGCAATTCCTTTGGATTAGGATATTTTTTTATATATGATATTTCAAATACTTTTTTCCAGAATGACATAATGTGCATAGAATCTTAAAGCTCTATAAAAGGGAAACTACTAAGGACAAAAACATCATTTTCCAAAAAGGACAGATTCACTTTCTCCTGATGTTCTGGAGCCTAGTCCAAGGATAGATCATTCAACAAGCACTTACATTCCTGACATTTACTCTAGAATATAGCTTTTATTTATAAATATTATATTTTTTTCAGCTGAACTCCTTTTTGCTATTTCCTCTTACCAGCTCTCCACAGCTCTGTAACCCATACCGGGATATAAACATATCAGTAAATAACGAGTCACTACTTCCAAAAGAGGCAGACTGCTTATAAAAGGAGATAACTAGAATTTACCTTATTTAAAAAATATATCACGCAATTCTTGATCTCTTCAGAATTCATGCTTTGTGGAACAATATCTTCATAGTTGGTTTCCTATAAATAGTTTAAAATGGTTAAAAGGGTTGAATAGATTGAATTTTGTCTTTTTTCATCATTTCAAGTAAAAAAACTGCCATTAAGGAATGCAAATGTAAATTTATAGTTAGACCTAGGTTCAGAACAAGAAAAATCTATTTTTGATTTAATGTATTTGTCTAAAACACAGTGAAACATAGAGGCTGCCATTTTAGTAACAATGTTACATATCCTGGCTTTGACCTCAGTATTTCAGCGTCTCATATTCAGAACAAGCAAAGTCCAAATGTCTCATCCATAATTTTGTAAAGCGTTAGTTGAGGTGGTTTTTCATGCAAACTTTAAACATATTTCTTGCATCACTTAACAAGCACTTCTTCAAACATACCTGCATGCAAACATACCTTAACTTTTTAAAGCATAACCCACAAGGCTGAGCTTACTGAAATAAAACAACTTTATTTTATATACTGCACACTCTGATTGCATCTCAGTGCATGTTCTGTGTAAACATACGGACGATATCAAACCTGATTTGTTAAATCAAGAGCTGCTACATTTTATGCATAAATCAATTGCAATACCAATAAATAAAATGCAAACGTATACCTCTGCAAACTGAGTGAATATCTCCAATGCATGTTGATTGACCAGCCACATTGTATCTGAAAGGAGCATGGAGAACAATCCTGCTACAATTGGCAGAATCACAACCTGAAATATAAAACAGAATACAGTTCAATGTTTATTGGATCCTTAGATAATCAGTTCCTATTTATAGAATAAAGAGGAACCTAAACAAGTGTTTACAGTATTTGCAAGGTAAATATGGTGTCATAAAGTTGTGCCAAAAGGTGCTAAACATACAAATATTACTGCATCAAGAGAGATTGATTATGATGGAGAATCCAAAAGAAAAATGTAGTTGTCTCTATTTCCAGCAAATTTTGTTTTTATTGGCTTGCTAAGGGGAGGAAGAGAACGTAGCGTGTAATATACACTGAATCATAAAACCATAAAAATGCTTAGGTATGCGGCTAAGTTATGGGATTCCTAGATCTATGCCTTTTATATGATGTATTATAAAAGAAGATCCCTTGTTATGAATAATAATACAATTTATACATGTCTGGTTACACATAGCCATGATTATCTCACACACACGCCTAACACAGGGACAATCTCACAATCTGACACATTAATGACACCAATAATCAATTTCTTATAGCACACTGTATGAGTAACACATTAAAAGAAAAATTGAGTTTCTTTTTAAATTCTTATTTGCATACATTAAGGCAATATGAATTAAATTCTAAATTCTTATCTGCATACATTAAGGCAATATGAATAAGACTGGCCTTTAAATAAAACTGCCAGTGTAATGGCCAAAAACAAAAATGTTGGTCCAGTATGCGCTGCCCTGCGTGGAGATGGCATGCAGGCGACAAAGTATACGAAGCCCGGGGCACAAAAATGTAAAATTATAAAAATTGTGTAAACAACGGGTAGAAAGGAATCCTAAATTTCTCCAAAGCATCAAAAACATACATCTTCAGGAGCTTTACATGTTTTGATGCATGAAAATTAAATGTCTTTATAACTGACTTATCTGAATATAACATTTAGATATAAAAGGTCCAAACACACATACATATAAATTATACATATATGTATAAGGTTACCTGAGCTTCTTGTGGGATCAGAACGCTTGCTAAGCTGGATAAAAAGTCCAACACTGACAACTTTATATGTGATGGAGCGTCCACTTGACACACAGAAGGGATTAGCGACACAATCTAGAATTAATCGAAAAAAAGTTAAGATGAACCACTCCAAATGTAGAAAGCACAAGCATTAAAATTGTAATAAAGCAAAACTAAACTTAAACAAAAAAAACAAAAAAACAAAAAAAAAGAAATCCCACTTGTGTTTACTTTCGCAAACACCTCGATCCTTCAACGCTGTCCTCGATTCAGTCCCGCGCCGCTCTGGTACCCTCATTCGTCCTGGTGCAGAGGAAGCACTGTGTGCCTCATTTTTTTGTTCTATCTTCTGGCTACGTTACTCGATCTTGCACTGTGCAGGCATTAAAAGCAGGTGATATAGCCTGCTGGAAAGGGGGGGGGGGTGATATAAAGTGTGGATCTAGAGTACCAGGTGTCTCAGGCACTCACAAAACAGTGAGTAGTAGGTAAGGGTTAGATGGTTGGATGTGAGCAAAATCACTGTAGATGGGCAGCAGGAATGGACTGTGGCTCTTGCAAGCAGGAAATGAATCCACAAGAGGTTACCTAGACACTACATTGTTGAGTAAGGGGTTGACAATGACAAAGATCAAGGACAGAGACTAAAAGAGATCTGAAGATAAACTACTAGGCAAAAAGAGATTATGGGAAAGACCTTGACAAGATCCAAACACACAAGGCTCAGTAAATATGTTACCAAAATGTTTAAAATGTTCATATACAGAATATTATCTGTGTCATTAGGATGCCACTAATAAACAGAAAACCCCAATGAACCTCTGCTGGGGAAAACACAAGTGAACGCAATGTAATTTGGACTTTTAGAGACCATAATTTGTGTCCACGCCAACCCAACTTAACCTTATCATATTGTTAAGTTTCTGCATCACAACATAGTTTTTAAAGGGGGACAACGTTTTAACTAAAGCTTTAAATAAAAAAAAATGCAATCATTTGCCATTTTATGTTACAGAAAAATTATGCTTATGTGACAAAATTTATCAAACAACTTTGAGGTTTACATACAGAAGATAAGCCACATCACTGTGCAAATTGCCTGTTTTACAGTTGTGTTTGGAAAAATGTCAAAGAAATAAAGTCAAATGAAAACTTTTAAAATAAAATGTTTTGGTACTCAAGTAGAAATGGAGAAAAAAAGGCCCAGATGACAATACCTGTATTAACTTGGCTGGTTCCACTGCCCTTGTAACGTACGAAAAAAGATCCAAAAAAAGACAAAATGTCTCCTGCAGGAGAGGTTGTTCAGTG
Source organism: Pyxicephalus adspersus (assembly GCF_032062135.1). Taxonomy (NCBI): domain Eukaryota; kingdom Metazoa; phylum Chordata; class Amphibia; order Anura; family Pyxicephalidae; genus Pyxicephalus; species Pyxicephalus adspersus. The sequence continues at coordinate 41,264,106 of NC_092865.1, read as the reverse complement.
ACCTGATACAAAAAGATGTTCTTATTACGTTCTTTACTTATAACGTTCTTATTACGATATTACGACATATAGAATTTTTTTTTTTTTTTTTAATAGTAAAATATTAACAAATGAGAATTTCTGTTCATTGTTTTATGTTGCTGGAATTAGGCTTTTTTAATTATTTAATTTATGGTGACAAATCTCTGGAATGTGTACAGGCTGCACTGTGAGGTAAACACTGCATGCTTTAAGCTTTGCTTTCATTTTACAACACAGGGCAAAAACAGGGAAATACAAGACAGATACAGGAAAACGCAGCAGACACAACAAAGTTGAAAGCAAAGCTAAGCCTAAATTATTACACTACATTGATTACAAAACTAGACTCTTATAAAACATGGGACACTAGAAAACAGGTTCACAAAACAAGGGGACTGGGCCATTGGGACTCAAAACAAAGGCGATGGAAAATGGGACATGCTAGGGAATATAGGGAGACCGCAGAAGCAGACACCTATGACATAAAAATGGGAGCACTAAACTTGTTGAGTGTTGACCTGCCCATGTTTTGACCACGCAGCTGGAAAAAATTTCTGGGAAGACCACTGTAATTTTTCCTACTTTGGGTTTCATATGGGCATTTCTAATTGTTCCTAACACCAGCTGGATTGAGAGATCAGAATAAAGACAGACACTACCATAAAATTTCCAATTTTACCTGCTTTGTGAGAAAAAGAGGAAGCAACTGGACTATAATCACAGTCACATCAGATAGATGTTCTGAATCAAGTAACCTTCCAGAGGAATGACATGCCATCAACAGTGCTGATAATGACAAATTCTGTAAAATCAATAATTATACAGGTAAATGTGTAACAAGGGAAAAGGCGTAATTCAGTACTTGGATAAAGAGAGCACATATACAGATTCACTGCATTTATGTAAAAACATGTTTTCCCAAAATTTTTTGTATTTTTCTCACCTCACAATCTAATCTAGGCTATTGCCTTTAACCCCCCACTTCGCAAACACTCTGACACCGTTTTCATAATTTTGGTTCTGTACATCCCCAAAATAGAATTGAAATAAAAAAAACTGAGATGCAGTTGAAGTGCAGACTTTTGGCTTTAATTTAATGGATTGAAAAAAAAAATTCATGATCAAATAAAAACAACTTGAAGAGGAAAAGATATACCAGTTTTTGCAGCTCTCCTAGTGTCTGAATGCTATCCAGGCACTCCTTGATATGTAAGAATGCAGTTTTGAAAAGACTTTTCTTCACCTGGGAACCCAAAGAAGTTGCCAGAGATGAAAGTGAAATGTGTTGCCAGAAAGATAAATTTTCTTCTTGCTCCGGTGGAAACATTTTTATAAAAGATGCCTAAGGGAAAATGTATAAAGACATAAGTTAACTAGTTCATTTCCTGAATCTGTATACCCCTCATGAACAAAATAAATACATTTCTGCCACAGGAAAATGTATTTAGCAATCACATTATCATCATCAAAAAAACAAAAATAGAGGCTTTCTTGGCAAAAGTGTATTTCAAAAACGAATTTATTTTTTGTCTAATCTATAGAAAGAGTAACAAAAACAGAAAATAAAAAAAAGTTACTGAAGATAAAGAGGGTACTTTTTGTTCTTTAAATGTACACATTAAAATCGCATTTCTATAAGAAGACATGGTGAAGGTATTTTCAAATTACATACTCAAGTTCATTGATTGACAAAAATAAAATTACATCACATTTATGCTACATTATTTTTCAGACATGTTTGCTTTGCAAACTAAAAAAAGCCTTTTAGTTTACCAACATTTACTTAAAACATGTACAAGCAATTTAAAGTATGGAATTACTGAAAGTTTTTTTTTTTTTTTTTATACCTGATGATCAGTATCCAGTAAGAAGAGTAAGCGCCTCAGGAGCACAATTAGACGTGAAAGCTGTGAGGTTTTGCCAGGACATGATTTAATCTATGAATTAAAAGGTAAAGCAACCATTAGAGCAGCTAGTTTGGAAACAAAGAAGTAAATGATACACAGATAGGTATTCACTGCTATAAAATAAAAGCAGTCTTTTGTTTGTTTTTCCTAAACAATTCATAATGCATATAAAAGTTTAAAAGGTATCAACTAACAAATGAAGCAGCAGATCCTAAATGTGTTTAGTGGTCTGTTTTATGCCAGACTACCCACTGTTTTTCCAGGACCAGCAATTCCAGAGACTTACCAAACTAGCTATCACTGTAACATGGTGAGCACACAGCTCTGTTGTTCCATACCTGAACATATACATATGAAAAAAAAAATAAATTTAGTACAACAATTGTTTCAACTTTTACTGTACATATTTTGCATGTATATATGTTATCAAAGTTTTGATCTTACCGGGCTAGGAAACACCATACATCTGTAGCCAGAAAGGATTCCATCATTCTGTAACTGATAACCGAATTTAACAAAGACGACTCCTAAAACACAAAAAATGAAGTATTAGTTGCTGTTTATATTACTGATCATTTGTTCAGATACTGCAAAGTACATAAGGATCATACTTACCAAGTCAGAAAAGCACACTGGGGGTAGTGACACAATGTAGGCACAAAGGTGAATGCAGGTGTATTGATAAAATGAAATGTTTGCTGTATTTTGCCCTTTAACAAACGTTTCCTTCATTTTGACTGGAATACAAATTTCTGGAGAACATGCAGCAAAGCTCTGGAACACTGCTTTAAATATAGATATTCTAAAGAATGAACAAAAAGAACTAACTAAATAAAACCATTAGAAAGGTAAATAAAAATGAACACACTATTATGAAAAAAAATATTTTTTATACTAGAAAAGGAAAAGAGGAAAAAAACAAACTGCCTTAAAAAATATTGACGTATCTGTGAACCATAATATTGTACCACACAAATTTTGACGTGACTTACTTTGGGACTTCAAAGCAACTGAAACCTCATTCATATTAGGCAATGGAGGGATGAAATAAGTAAAGGAGGGGATCATTTACATGACCAAGTCCTGTGAGCAGCCTCTTTGGGCAGTCCTTATGTCGGATGTCCTTAACTCAGGGACCACTGGTAAGAGGCTAACATTCTCTCACGCAGAAATTGGACAACTTGGCTAAATAAGTTGTATATACAAATGATTCTCATTGAAAGTATTACCTTGGATATTTTTTGTCATTTGTCATTTCCACAAATTACTTGAATGACTGCTGGTGACAAAAATGAACATTAAAACAAGATTCACTAAAGGAATTATGTCTCCTGGCAAAAGAGTTCGCTTAGAGGTAAAATAATAATAATAATAAAAAAAAAGAAGGACATGAACAGTGTTTGTCATATAGATTTGGATGCAATTGTATTTTAATATCATGCCATGCGATAGTTTTGCCAATTTTGTTTGTGTACAGTATAACAATATTCATCTCTCTTTGTTGGCATCTGTCTCTGAAAACTACAGTTTTACTTTGTGATCAGTTTTTTTTTTTGGATCAACTTGGCACATATAATTCAGAATAAACAAATTTAGAAATGTATGATGTTGGATAGTTGTTTATAGAACAGCAGCATCTATTTGTCTATCTAATCTCCTAATCATCAATGAGTTTATTGATTTCACTACGATGTCTACACTTCTATTGATTCAAAACTATTATTTAAATATTGCCATATTAAAAATATACCTTTGTTTTTCCTCTGGAGGTCTGTTCCCTGTGCACCACAATATTTGAACATCTTCTGGTAGTGTTGGAAGCTTATCCACTATGTTTATTAGAAGCACACATTTGGGGAACTGTTGCTCTCGAAGAAGTTCTAAATAGAAAATTGGAATATTATTCAATGAGAATGTTTTACACCATAAACTCCCACAAACTAATAAAGTTATTCAGAACTAGTCTACGGTGAAAAAATATTGGCACAGTGAGTAAACTTTGGCTTTTTCTGTGGGTCGGAATTTAGCCATCGATAATCTGGATCCTTGAGTTTCCCGGTGTCCTAGCAATAAAAGAAAAACTACCCATGGAAAATAAACTACCAGGGGGCATATACCAATGGGTGTGTACAATGACTTTATCGTTAGGAAAGTTTCTATTTCACTGTTTGTTTATAAATGCTGCATTGTCGTGTACTGCAGCCTTACATCTCTGCCAGCACAAACCTCCATATCTCCTAAACAGTATGTCATACCGACCTGAAATTTTCAGGGTACACAGGGGACCCTCATAGCTAGTACTCCAAAATATCTTCCCACCTTTAAATAACTTTCAAAATATGAGGGTCATAATTATAAAAACTAGTGAAAATTGAACATCAGGATTGCTGTTTAAAAAGTGTGTCCAGAAGCTCAAATTAAACATACAAATTATGGACCCTTGGGGCAACTTACATAGCATTAAGGGGTGTTAGCCACAGGTGTCCACAACTTACACCTACATTTTCGTATCTGTGAACCATAATATTGTACCACACAAATTTTGACGTGACTTACTTTGGGACTTCAAAGCAACTGAAACCTCATTCATATTAGGCAATGGAGGGATGAAATAAGTAAAGGAGGGGATCATTTACATGACCAAGTCCTGTGAGCAGCCTCTTTGGGCAGTCCTTATGTCGGATGTCCTTAACTCAGGGACCACTGGTAAGAGGCTAACATTCTCTCACGCAGAAATTGGACAACTTGGCTAAATAAGTTGTATATACAAATGATTCTCATTGAAAGTATTACCTTGGATATTTTTTGTCATTTGTCATTTCCACAAATTACTTGAATGACTGCTGGTGACAAAAATGAACATTAAAACAAGATTCACTAAAGGAATTATGTCTCCTGGCAAAAGAGTTCGCTTAGAGGTAAAATAATAATAATAATAAAAAAAAAGAAGGACATGAACAGTGTTTGTCATATAGATTTGGATGCAATTGTATTTTAATATCATGCCATGCGATAGTTTTGCCAATTTTGTTTGTGTACAGTATAACAATATTCATCTCTCTTTGTTGGCATCTGTCTCTGAAAACTACAGTTTTACTTTGTGATCAGTTTTTTTTTTTGGATCAACTTGGCACATATAATTCAGAATAAACAAATTTAGAAATGTATGATGTTGGATAGTTGTTTATAGAACAGCAGCATCTATTTGTCTATCTAATCTCCTAATCATCAATGAGTTTATTGATTTCACTACGATGTCTACACTTCTATTGATTCAAAACTATTATTTAAATATTGCCATATTAAAAATATACCTTTGTTTTTCCTCTGGAGGTCTGTTCCCTGTGCACCACAATATTTGAACATCTTCTGGTAGTGTTGGAAGCTTATCCACTATGTTTATTAGAAGCACACATTTGGGGAACTGTTGCTCTCGAAGAAGTTCTAAATAGAAAATTGGAATATTATTCAATGAGAATGTTTTACACCATAAACTCCCACAAACTAATAAAGTTATTCAGAACTAGTCTACGGTGAAAAAATATTGGCACAGTGAGTAAACTTTGGCTTTTTCTGTGGGTCGGAATTTAGCCATCGATAATCTGGATCCTTGAGTTTCCCGGTGTCCTAGCAATAAAAGAAAAACTACCCATGTAAAATAAACTACCAGGGGGCATATACCAATGGGTGTGTACAATGACTTTATCGTTAGGAAAGTTTCTATTTCACTGTTTGTTTATAAATGCTGCATTGTCGTGTACTGCAGCCTTACATCTCTGCCAGCACAAACCTCCATATCTCCTAAACAGTATGTCATACCGACCTGAAATTTTCAGGGTACACAGGGGACCCTCATAGCTAGTACTCCAAAATATCTTCCCACCTTTAAATAACTTTCAAAATATGAGGGTCATAATTATAAAAACTAGTGAAAATTGAACATCAGGATTGCTGTTTAAAAAGTGTGTCCAGAAGCTCAAATTAAACATACAAATTATGGACCCTTGGGGCAACTTACATAGCATTAAGGGGTGTTAGCCACAGGTGTCCACAACTTACACCTACATTTTTGGTTTTGTACATTTCCCCATTACAGAGAAAATGGGGGGGCATCTCTTTGCTATGTAAGTTGCCCCGGGGGTCCAAAATGTGTATGTTTAATTTCAGGCTTCTAGACACACTTATTTTTAAAGACTGCAGTACACTGTTTAGCCGCTAATGTTTTCATGGCGCTGCCAGAACTGCCAGATGTCCGCGGTGCTGCGAGAGGAAGGCTGGCCTGTGTGTGGAAGTATAAAAAAAAAAAACCGAAATGTTCAAATATCTGGCACTCCGGAGGTTGCCGGATATTTGATCGTCAACTGTGTAAATATAGAGACAGAATAACCAACAAAAGAACCCTCAAAAACCCAGAGCTTGATGTGCATTAAAATGAGTGAAAAAAGTAAGTATTTGATGCCCTATCAATCTGGAGACTTACTAGGCCACTCCATGGTCTTCATGTGCTTCTTCTTGAGCCACTCCCTTGTTGCCTTGGCCGTGTGTTTTGGGTCATTCTCATGCTGGAATACCCATCCATGACCCATTTTCAATGACCTGGCTGAGGGAAGAAGGAGCTCACCCAAGATTTGACGGTACATAGCCCTGTCCATTGTCACTTCGATGCAGTGAAGGCGTCCTTTCCCCTTAGCAGGAAAACACCCTCAAAGCATAATGTGGATCATAGGCAGCATTCCTCCTCCTCCTCCAAACACGGCGAGTTGAGTTAATGCCAAAGAGCTCAAGTTTGGTCTCATCTGACCACAACACTTTCACCCAGTTGTGGGCTCTGCAAGATTTCAGGCCTTCACGGCAAAGTGTGTTACCAATTGTTTTCTCTGTGACTATGGTCCAGGCTGCCCTGAGAACATTGACAAGTTCCCCCCCATGTAGTTCTGGGTTGCTTTGTTACTGTTCTCATGATCATTGCAACTCCACTAGGGGAGATCTTGCATGGAGCCGCAGACTGAGGGAGATTGACAGTTATTTTGCGTTTCTTCCATTTGCTTATTCTCGTGCCAATTGTTGTCACCTTCTCACCAAGTTGCTTGGCAATAGTCTTGTAGCCCAGTCTAGCCTTGTGTAGGTCTGCAATCTTGTCCCTGACATCCTTAGACAGCTCTTTGGTCTTGGCCATGGTGGCTAGTTTGGAATCTGATTGATTGCTTCTGTGGACAGGTGTGTTTTATACAGGTACTGTAACAAGCTTGGATTTTTTAAACATCCTCCTAAAAAGTAAATAGGAACATTATGCCTGACAGTCTCCTGGTTTGAAAGGAACACCATTCTTAAAATAAATATGCTCAGTGTTATTTTACAACGCTTGCCATTAGAATGCCCTTGAGCATTTTTGAGAGAGAGAGAGAGAGAGAGAGAGAGAGACACAGAGACAGAGAGAGAGAGAGAGAGAGAGAGAGAGAGAGAGATCCTAGCTGTACAATATTTAAACTGCTTCTACAGGCTAAAAAATTTTGACACCAGAGGTAAAATCAAACATTTACAACTATTTGATGTAATTTACTTATTACACCGACAAGAAGATTTATCCTCCTCCCACTGGGCAGTAAACACCAAAGATCAATTTTTAATCAGTTAAATGCATTACTTAAAAAAAACTGTAATGTGAAAAAAGCACAAAAAGAAGCTAGAGAAAGATAGAAAACTAAGGAAGCAAAAAGTAGGGGATAAGTAATGAGGAGAAACAGTTGGGAAAATAGGTCTATGACACAGTGTACTAATTTGTGTCACTATTGGTGACTAGTCACTATTAGATGGTGTGTGGCAGATCTCCAAAAGAGAAATACATGATCTAGAAGCAGTAAGTAGGAACCTTAACAATTATTTTTTTGGACACTTTCAATAAGGTATTATAATGCAGAAGATTTACGCAGCCTAACAAAGATGAACAAAAAGGCAGATAGGTTCAGTCTGTTTGTCAACCATTACTGCTTCTATAGATACAATAGAGAAACGAGTGTAGACATGTAGGGTATGCGTTACCTACAAAACTACTAAGAAAAAATAAAGGTAAAACCAAGAGAAAAAAATGAATAGTTTGAGGATCAGTGAGTAGACCGAACAAGAGCACAGAAAAGTTACAAATTGTATCCATGTAAATTTATGGTACCAACAAAAGATAAAAGTGAAGATTGTGAATAGAAAGAGAAAAGAAGTGTAATATATTAGGAAAGTAAGATTGGCAGCTGAAAGAAAGAGTTGATATTTTTTTTTTGAAATATTCTTATTGAACAAATGGATAAGTTAGCTGGTCAAGGTCACTGTTTGTACAATGACAGAGGAGACACAAACTGATTTTTTCAAATCAGCAGGGTTTGCATTAATAGATTGTTTGTCATGGTTTCTCTACGTAGAGTTAAGTTATGCCAGATAATACTACAACACATCAAACATGAAGCCAAGTATTTGCTTGAGCTGTGTAGAAAGTTTCTTACCTATATATTTGAAGATATAAATGATACAGGTGAACACAAGAATCAGACAAAAAGGGCATGAATTCCTAAAAAATAAAATGACATTTTAAACTTTGCAGTTACATCAAAACGTAAAAAGAAAAATCATTCCTTCCAGTTAATGTGTAAATGTCTATATGAATGCACAATTATTTTGGCAAACCCAAACAGAAAAGCCTATAAAACTAGAATACAGTACTAATATTGAAAGTAAAGACTACTGAAATAAATTGACAATTTACAGGCCTGCATGACATGTAAAGCATATATGTTTTTTTCAATATTTCACTTCAATTGTTAACTTTATTAATTATAACCTGGGTGTTTATTTGATGAAATGAAGTCTAATCCAGTGACTTGAAATTCCATAACAGTCTAAGACAGTACAGTGATTGTCATGAAATTGAATATATGATTATACTATTGAAAATATGATTTACAAAATACAGTGGATCAAGATCGTGCCCAATAATAAAGGTCCCTAAAAGCATCACTGTAAAAACAAACTGATGCACAGGTACAGAAATCTTTCTATGGCAAACTATTCACTTGTTGTCTCCTCACAAGACATTCCCGATTTTAAAAAATGAGGGCCGCTTAACTCCCTTTCAACTTCCTTAGGGAGCCGATTCCACATTTTCACAGACCTTACAGTGAAGAATCCCTTCCTTATCCAGAGCTTAAACTTCTTTTCCTTCAGACACAGAGTGCCCTCTTGTTCTTTGTAATGATCTAACATGGTGATGGTGAAGAGAGTTCTCTATATGGACCGTTTATATATTTATACAGGGTGATCATAAGCCCCCTTAAACTTCTCATCTCGAGGGGGAAAAGATTCAATTCAGCTAATCTCTCCTCATAGCTGAGCGCCTCCATTCTTTTTATTCGTTTAGTTGCCCTTCTCTGCACTCTCTCCAATTCCACAATGTCCTTTTTGTGAACTGGTGCCCAAAACTGGACAGCATATTCCAGATGTGGTCTGACCAATGCTTTGTACGGGGGCAGGATGCATCCATGTCTGCAATCTATACCTCTTTTAATACAAGAAAGTACTTTGCTAGCTTTAGATATTGCAGCTTGACATTGCATGCCGTTTTTAAGTTATTATGAACTACCAGAACCCCCAGATCCTTTTCCATTTCTGACTCCCCCAAATGTATTCCCCTTAGACAGTATGAAGCATGCATGCTTTTAGCTTCCAATTGCATAAGTTTACATTTATCCATATTAAATGTCATTTGCCACTTGGCTGCCTAATCAAACAGTACATCCAGGTCTGCTTGTAGATTATAGACATCCTGTATGGACTTAATTCCATTACATAGTTTGGTGTAATTTGCAAAAACAGAAATGGTACTTTTATTCCCAAACTCTATATCATTTATAAAGATTTTACACAGTAATGGTCCCAATACTGAACCCTGGGGTACACCACTAATAACCTTAGACCATTCAGAGTATGAATCATTAATCACTACTCTCTGGATGCGGCCAGTTCTCTTTCCATTTACAGATTGACTTTTCTAAACCTATTGACCCCAACTTGTATATTACCTGTCCGTGGGGTACGGTGTCAAATGCTTTAAGCAAGGTCCAAGTACACTATATCAACTGCTACTCCACTGTCTACCTGTTTACTTACTTCCTCATAAAAAGAAAGTAAATTTGTTTGACAATTTCGCTTTCTTGAAGCCATGCGGACAATCACCTATATTATTATTTTCTAGCAGATACTCTCCTATGTGGTTCTTTATCTAGTCTAGGACATTTGCAACTATGGTCGTTAAAGTAACGGGTCTGTAGTTACCTGGTAAAAACTTTGCTCCCTTTTTGAAGATAGGAACCACATTGGCCTTACTCCAAGCCATCTGTACCTTGCCAGTGACTAAAGAGTCCCTAAAAATTAGCTGGCTTTGAAATAAACAAGCTCAGTTCTTTGAGGACACGTGGATGTAATCCATCAGGTCCTGGTGCTTTGTCAACCTTAATTTTTCCTTTCTTTAACAAAGCTAGAACAAACCTGGTAAATGCCAGCTATAACAAATTAGAATTCTTTAAAACACACTGACTACAACAAATAACATGACAAAAGTTTAGTCCATCATTCTATCCAAAATTGGATAACAACAATTTTTAATGGAATTCAACTTAACTTTCCTATGGAATTTGTTTTCTGTTTAATAAAACCAATTAGTATTTTAGAAATATGCTGTTAAAACACTTATTGTTAGAACTAGGTGAAACTACTGGAAACAAAAATAACACAGTTACATATAATTTATAGTGGAACTAAAGTTCCACTTTTAAGTTAATATGATCAGGCAGGTCATTATTGCAGAAAAGAACAAGCAATTTTACTTCTGCAATAATGTGACTTACCTGCCTGATGGCTTCGGGATTCTGGCAAAAAGCTAAGCTGCGAATGCGCACTGTCAACTTTAGTTGACAGGGAAACATGCTGGGATGACATAATGTTATGTAATCCCAGCACAGCCAATTAAGAGGGCCAAAGCATCTGGAAGCAGAAGAATACAGGGAAGATAGCGGCGCCCAGCGCTGGAACGCAGACAGACGAGTTGGCAAGGTTTAGTTCTGCTTTAAGGAGCCAATCTCTGTTTGTTGGATTTTCTTTAACAATTGGAAGATGGGCATTTACACTGGGCATGTACAGCTTCCATAAAGCCCAGGCTTACCAAAGGTTTTCTGGAAACATAGAAACGCCCCTGATGAGCACATAAATCTGTACTTGAGTGCATGCTCACTTTGATGTAGTGCAGAAGTGAGTTGACAAAAAAACGACAGAGCTTCAAGTTCTTCTGGAATAATCTTTGGTCTGTGTTTTCCTGACGAAAAAAAAAAGTG
>NC_092865.1:41251445-41252729 GCF_032062135.1 Pyxicephalus adspersus | reverse complement strand
GAAAGGAAGGTGAGAAAGCTGTATCTCCCTAACTGCAGAAGAGAAAAGTTAGGTCAAAAACCTTGCTGTGCGCTGTACATAAAACTGTACAAAGAAAGGCTAACAGACCACAGATATCATACTGTATACTCCCTAAAAAGGGTCTACTAGTCGAAAATATAAGTTTCAAGCATTTAAAGAGGTGGTACATATAGGGGTCTACTAATTTTTTTCATGTGATTTACCTGCATTTTTGTTCAATTATGCTATAAGAATAACTGCATCATGACAACTTAATTTTTTTTTTTATATAGGTATAAGTATATATTTTTTTATATATAAGTATATCAAGTTTATATTTAGACACTGTTGGACTAAACATCCAATGTGTTTTTGGGATGCCTTTTATTGAAGTCTGAAGATGCAATACTGAAAAACAAAACAGATGCAATAAACTTATTCAATCCTTGTTCTGACTACCTGAACTACCCCCTATATGTGATCAACAGATTGGTTTTGTTGTCATATTCATAGATTTTTTTTTCAGAAACAGAGGAATCTAAGATGATTATACATCCCTATGCCCTTAACTAAGTAAAGTTAACAAATGTACTGAAAAGCTTTTGTTGCATTGAGTATCTTTGATAAAGATAGGTATGAAAATGTGGCTATTAAACAAACACACAAATTAGATTTTTTAAGAAATATGAAACCTTCACAAAAAAACAATTTAGTAATGTATTACCTGTTTTTCAGCAACTTTCATATTTTCAGAAATTTCCAAGCATGACTGGAAGGACAGCACAATGTCATCACACAAGCTGGAAACAATGTTATTGTGCCTTATTTGGTCTTTTACTGATGTTTGATGCTTAATGCTTTGTCTAAAAAAAAACAAAACAAAAAAAAAAAACACATAGTATTGTACACATCTAAAAAGATTAGAAAACCATTACCTGAATTCACTACTATTATTCACTGCTTTTATTTTATTTCTACCCAGCATCACTGCTAATAACTAAAGCTACACGTACATACTAAAGAATATTGCCAGAGAAGGTCATTAGTGATTATTCTCAGCGACAGTAAAAATGCAGTAAATGCATGAATATTGAGATATTTGTCAGGTCAAATTCCAGTATTTGATATTGTCAAGACGTCTTACCCCCTTTCTTTCTGCCTCTTGCTCATTCCTAACAGCCAGTAAAGCAGGTCATCACGGAGGTGTGCATAAACTTGATGTAATGGAAAGTTTTACCTATCAGAATGGCAGCAGAGTTTAGTTTCTGCCTATTTTACTGAAAC
>NC_092865.1:41249845-41251187 GCF_032062135.1 Pyxicephalus adspersus | reverse complement strand
TTTTATATTCATATTATCTACTAGAACCCCTGTTCGGACATATTTCTGTAAGTTACAGGTCTACAATTTAAAAAAAAATTTCATGAAAAACAGTGGATCACTTTTGGTACAGAAATCTGACCTCAGTGTAACGCTTAGGTGGTTAATGCCCTTCTCATTGTCACAAGCCAAATATTACCTTCTTCTAAACTTTTTCTCTGCTTCTGTTGGCCACCTTCTTCTACTCCAGGTATTAGTGACACTGCTCATGCTGAGTTCATTTTCTATTTATCTGACCTTTCCTTCTAAATTACTTTCAGAAGCAACCCTTCTAATCTCACCATACACATCAGTGTTCCCCAAAATCAGTTTTTAGATCTGTTCACTTTCTCTGTACACCCACTCACTTGAGTAAACATATCTTCTTTTGATTCACAACACCATCTGTATGTGGAGGACACATAAATCTACTTGTCCATCTATGACGTGTCTTCATGAGCACATTGTATTATTTGTAACTCCCTTGTCATTTACAGTTAGAAATTTGTTTTATCTGCATTGGATCTGGTGTCCACATTGGATTTGCTGTTTGATACTTTGCATTATTGTTTACAATATTGCCAAGATGGACTATTCATGTAAATTTATTTTAAATAAAAAATATTTAAATTTTATTAAAAAACAGAAAATACGAAAAAAGGGGATTGTTGTTGAATACAATCCTATTGCTCCAAATTAACAAGTTAACAAATGAGAAAAAAAATGTAAATTATTAGGCCTTTGGAAACTAAAGAACAAAATACATTAAATTGACTGAAAGACATATATAAGTTTGAATATTTCAGGTATAGTTCACTTACTTGATAATGAATTTCCATGTGTTTGCATGTAGTGCATGATCCATCTTAGACACAACAGCGCAAACGTCTAAAAATGTATGTAGTACTGTAAAAAAAAAAAATGATGTCAAAATGTTTCCTAGGAAATAAATAGTAACCCTGTCTATGACATCCAGTTTAGGAATCACTGTGCTATATTCTTACAACAGACAAACAATAGCCAGTTTGATCAGATGACAATTTAACTTAGTAGAGTCTTGTCAGATGTAACCAGAGAAAATTCATACTAGTGTGATATAGTAATTACTAGGATTCGAACAGAAAATCAAAACCTGGAAACCAAAAAAACTATTAAACACCTAACACTCCATTTCGCAATTTGGTTTAATTTCACCTTACTGTTCACATCTGTAAATGAATGCTGCCCAGAGTAAGATCCAGGTTACCACTATAAGTGTTCCTTACATTATTTAACATTACAATTTCCTTAAGATTATGTATGTATTTAGTGCTGGCATACTACG
>NC_092865.1:41167795-41249094 GCF_032062135.1 Pyxicephalus adspersus | reverse complement strand
AATTAAAAAAAAATTGTAGCATGATAATATTAAATCTAAAAATGTTTATAAAATAAATTATCCATACCTTACAGTGAGTGAAAGTTGTAAAAAGAATTTGAAGAACTGACATGGGAAGTGAGTGGACACTTTCCAAAACTACTGGGACCTCTGCAGAACAGACACTGTGCACACAAGCTGTTATTGCTTCCAACCAATCAGCCATATTCTGTATAAAATACACATAATATTAAAGGAGCCGTACATTGAAATTTGTTTTTCAAAGAGCTTAAACATCTCAGACAAATTGCATGAAATAAATATTTTACATTACTACTTTTTATGGTGGACATGTATTTCTGGGTTCACTGCTGGGGCATTTTAGTTTGGTGGCATAAAGTACATTGTGCAAGGTTATCAACATTGGAAATCAGATTTCACATTGGGACATGCGCAGGAGTACTTTCATAAATAGAAAAAAAAATTGCTGATCCAACGCATGAGCGGCGAGATCAGCAATTTTTCTCTCCGATCTACATCAACCGATCTCGCACCTACGCAGTGTGACATCAGATGGCACAGGAAGAAGACCGCGGAAAAAGATGTAGGTGCTCTCTGCGCTGGGCCAAAGACGGCTAGCGGGACGACGCCAGACCCGATGGAAGAAACCCTCCGACAGATAGACTGATCTATGGAATTCAAGGTGTGTTTACTTTCGCTTTAACTGGGGTATTGTAATGACTGACAGTAAACTATTTCACATATAAGCAAAAACTAAACAGCACCATTCAAAAACTACACAAGGGGGCTGTGCACAGGATAAATAATAGACAATTTTGTGAAAAATTTGAAAAAAATGTTAAATTTGTCAGTTGTAATAGAAACATGAGTGGTATTATAAAATTGGGTGCCAATTAAAGGCCCTTAAAATGTAAAATATTTTCATAAGCAAAATATTCAAAAAAGTTATTGATAGTTTAACCAAAACATACCAAAAATACTGGTCTTTGCCCAGGTAAAGAGATAGCAGAAGAGTAGAGGTGTGGGCTATGAAATGGGAGGCACAGGCTATGAAAATGGAGGAGGGGTAGGGTTAGAACATTCATAACACTATCCGACACTGGTTTAGAGATCCACATTTAGTAAATTATCTCTTTCTTCAAATGTTATCATTTATAGTGCAAAGATTTTCTTTGCAGTCATATGAAGCACACACATGTTCAAAAAACACAGTATTGTTCTGTTCTATGGGGAAGGTAAAGTGAGAAGTCGAAGGCACCCTGCTGCTTTTTCCTATAGTAAGAATACCAGTCAGTAGGAGTACATGGCTTAATGATCCAGCATGGCAGAAGACACCAGGATTATTATCCACGAGCAATCATATCAGGTGAGATACAAACACCCAGATATGAGACTTCTAGCTTACAGGCCGGCATGACACATAGAAATTAACTTTGTCAGCTCACAAGCTAGAAGGTCACATGGCAATAGCAATCAGGAGCCTTATAGCATCCATATGGAGAAGAGCCCCCCATGGTAATAAACTCAATAGTGCTCAGTAAAAGAATTCTTACTGTACAAAATGACACCAGAAAAATCACGCTAACACCTTGTAACTTTGTCTGGGACACTATGGAGAAACCAATCATAACGTATAAGATTAAAACAGTGTCACAACTTTACTACAACTACTATATACAACTATAAAAAAACACTCCTAAAAGTTGCTAATAAGAGATTTTTTCCTAGTTGTCTAGTTGATAAGCCAGAATTTATCAGACCGGGGCGGGAAATTAAGGTTTGATCCCCACTTGACAAAAGATTCAGCAGATAATGACAAATTACCACAGAAGCTTGAATCATATGGCTTGATATTTGGTATGGGGTGTCTCAAGTCTCAGAAAGTTGCCATTGCCCAGGAGAGTGGGCACAGATAACCAGATTGATGCAGCAGGCAACAGATGATTTAGGGCCCTGCTTGTCCTTAACAGAAAACAATATGAATCAGGTATCACATGTACATTCACTGGCTATCAGGTAAGCCATTAAATACAGCTTGGCAACCAACAAGTGGAAACATTCTTCTTTACTTGGAAGGAATGCACAAAATGTAAAGAAAAGAATATCTTGAAAACTAGAAGAAACTTTGGGAAGGAACCCACCATCAGTCTTTAAGATGGCGTGATCTTCAAAACTGCAAAGAGGTTTATTAACTCCAAAGGTTGAAGTAACAGAATTGAAAAAAAAGTCTATCAGCTTAAGCAGTCTACAAGTACTTGACTGAGGTTCAAAGGGAATGTGAATATTCAATCTCACAAAAGACCTGGCACATGTTTACCTCCAGCTAGGGCTCAAAAAAATGGCCATCTGCAGAAAAACATTTTTTGGCTGCCATTTGTTCTTTATATAACCTCTCATTAGCCCTCTATACAAATCCTCCTTTGTTTTGATTAATGTTCCTTCTTTGTTATAATTAAAAGTAATACCTAACACTACTACTGTTGAAGTTTGCACCCTGGAACCTTGAAATAATTTACAATACCTGCAGCATATTCCTTAATGAAGTCTTCACTTCTGTATTCTGACTTGAAAACTCTGTCGACAATTTTGAGATTTCAGATATTAGACTATGAAATTCTTTCACCGCCTAAAGACAAACGTAAATAGAAAAACAAAATCAAGTGCTTTAGAGGCATCCAAACCACTTTGAAATATATTTAAATAAATACATTTTTGAAAGCATTAAGTGTATAATTATATATTGTATATTACAGTGTTAGGAACAAAATTCTGTGTTTTAAGCGGGGTGGGAAGAAATTGTATGAGGGTGGCAGCCCCTGTATTGTGACCCAATTCTTCAGTAACTACCCAAAAGCCAGGTGGGTACTAAAAAGTGCTGGGTGGGTTGCCCGGCTAAAAGGGGCTGAAGAGAACACTGTATTAGTTGTTTATTGTCCTTTATAAAATCTACTAATTTCTTTAGGTGATCATGCAATCCCCTTGTAGAAACCACCAGATCGATTTGACTGATTCACTAATATATTTCAGAATGTACACAGTGTAGTCACATCACTTAAAGCGTACCTAAACTCAGAATTTTCACTTTACATAAAAAGAGTAGAAAACCCTCTGTTTTGTTTTTTTTTTTTGAAAAAGTGCAGCACCACACCCTTATTCTCGACTGCCTAGGCAATCAAGAATAAATGGGAGGGCAAAGCCTCCCGGGTTACCTACGTCAGGCATCCCGGGAGGTTCTTGGGTGCTCTTTTTGTGTATGCCTAAGTATCTCGGGCATGCTCAGAAGGAGCCTTTTTGCCCAAAGAGAAAAATCTGCTGATCTTACACGTGCGCAGTGAGGTGGTCAAATTATGATATTGATTATTTGAAGAAGAAAGACAATTCTGTACAATCACAATAAAAAGCAGAAAATGCTTGAAAGAGGTTATAACCTTTCCACACACTGTAAAATATTAAAGTAGTTGCTTTACACTTTTGTAGTAAGCTCCTAATACCTTTGGCAGGATTTGTGAAAAGACTCCTCGTTCCATCTCCTCCAAGCTGATATGAGGTAGAAACATTTCTGTAACAATCCTAAACACTCCTGAAACAGAAGACAACCGTGTGAATCTGCATTATAAAATCTTACAAACATTTTCAATCTATACATAACAACAAATTAACTTACGTATCATCTCCTCCCAGCTGTCTGAACACTGATACATGGAGTGGGATTAATTAAGGAAAGTACGGTATATATGTATAATTTTTTTAATGATCTCCTAAAAGATTTTTAAACTTCAAACAGAAAAAACCTTAACTATCCAATGCTCAAACCTGAAGGAAAAAAGTCTAATATTCCGTAAATTATAATCAACGTGAAGCAATGCAGACCCCTCAAAAATGCCATTTCCCCTGCTGTGTTTTGCTGGAAATAGGAGAAAATCAAAGTTGTCAAATTGTTAAGGCCACAAGCAGTTAGGTTATTGACATTTTAATGTGATATTCACAACACAATAAAACATATTGTGCATGTAACAATAAGAAAAGTTTCATGTGATGTGCCAATGCAGTGTTCAACTCAAAAAAGAGGGGATGCCGGCATTACAGGTGAATGGGAGGGTGAGGGGATGCCGGCATTACAGGCTTCTGACCCTTCTGGGTGTTTTGGGGCGATGCCCCCCATGGTGGTCCCTGCTGCCAGACCTAGAATCAGAATGGACAATGGTACAAAGCTGTGAAAACATACAGAAATCATAGAGAGCAGCAATGAAGATGTATATGAGAGAGAAATATGAATCTGCTGGCCATATTTAATTTTATTCCTTTGGACCCATGAGCGGATAGACCCCGGTTACTGACTAAACTCATTGCAGCCCCCCAGGTATAAGGACATGTACACAGCACAGGCGGCCATACAAAGCAGGATATGAGAAGTTTGGGCACAGCTCGGTGTAACTCTGCCCGGCATGTCTCCTGGCTCCAGCTCCTCATCTCCTCCACAGTCTCCTCAGTCTGGGACATGCTGAAGCCGCGCACTACAATGCCCAGCAAACTACAACTTCTCCGTGTGGCGCCAAGTCCCACGAGTCAGTGCGCTCCGTCCTGCACTCTCAGGTCTTCTTGTCAGGAAGTTGTGTTGTTGTTTCCATTAGCAGAGCGCCCGGACACATTCGCTCTGTTCCCAGGAATATTACAGCTGTGGACGTAGAAGCGCCAAAATCTGCTGCGCGCGGAAACAGTTTGCCCCGCCCGAGCTTTCGCCGTAACATGTGACGTAAGAAGAAAAAAAAATTGCCGGCATTGTGTCACCGCCGCGGGCGGGCATGTGGAGGGCATGGGTAGGAATAGCTTTCCTTGTCATATGAGGACACATAGGAGGGCTGTACGCAGGGTATTGGAAGTTTCCGGCAGCTCGTACCCTCCCCATAATGTTCAGCTGCTTTTTACTTGTTCCCTCAGTCATACAATTTACATAAGTGTCACCAATGCAAGCTATTTATATGATGGGCAGTAATGTGGATGGTGCTTGTTGGGGCATGGCACATTGTCCCCTGTTTAATGGGGTTCACTAAAATTCACTCAATGAATCATTCACTAACAATGCCTGACATTGGGGTAAAAAGAAGCAGAATAATAAAATATATAAAGATATAACAAACAATAAACCCAGGACTGTCAGTGGATGTAGCAGATGCACCCAGCATTTATTAATATTATTATTATTATTATTATTATTATTCATAATATTATTAAACAGGATTTATATGGCACCAACATATTACGCAGCGCTGTACATTAAATATGGATTGCAAATGACAGACAGATACAGATGGGTTTCTTGAGGGGGTTGTAGTTTTCATGGTCTCCTTATCTGCTGGCAGTTTCTATCGTCTTCTTATCTGGTTTCACTTGACCAGGTGCAAGGCCAAGGCGCCTCCAGGAACCGAAGTAAAAAACACAAATAACTGAGTTAGTCATTTTAAAACAGAATAATATAGTTTGAGTTAATTCTCACTTTACCCAAGGCTAGTATATATGCTATATACTTTCACACGACCTTGCCAATTTGCTAAATTATTACAGGGCCAGGACTGGGAATAGGAAAGAGGGATCTGGGTAGGCCTTCCTATCCCTCTGCGGTATGAACCAGGTGTGAGTATCTGAGGCTGGGAGAAGGGAGTGAGCCTGTAGGCAGCAGCATGAGACAGGTCCCTGTTTGTGGATGAAAGACTGCTACTGCAAATCTTTGATACCTGAAGTACCAGGTGTTTTGTGTTATGCTGAAGTGAAGTTGTTTTGAGATAAGCCTAAACCATAATAAATAGATTTTGCTACCATCCTACAGTGCCTTGCGAAGTACTAATCCTCCAAACTGCGTAATATACACGCACACACACGGTCATATGAAAGTATACTATGATATATATATATTTTATGATGAGGGCATAAACAAAAATTAAATCAAAATAAAGAAGCCATCTGTGAAAAATTTGCTGGTTATCAATTAATCAAATGCATTTGATTAGGACCATCGGGCGGCTACTAATCCTCTTAATGCAACATGTTGTAATGTGTTGTTGTTTATGTGAGATTGTATTTACCTAATTTTAAGACCTACTAAGGGCCAGAATATTTCTATTATATTCTGATATGCAAAATTTTGGAATTGAAAGATACCATTTTTTTTTTTACTTAGGGCAGTAGACTATAGGGAAAAAGTTTTTAAAGAGAGATCCAGCCCATGGGAGGCATGTGGTCTGTGGTAACCGAAGAAGGTACATAGCAAAGATAATACCATGCAGTTGTAAGAATAAAGAAGGATCACTGTGCTCGTTTCACAGGGGAGTAGACTACAGCAACCTAGCATATAGACTCAGATTGGAAGTGGCGCAAAGGGTATGTAAAGATTTCATATAGCCATACACACAGAAGGTTAAGGCTCAGGGGTGGGACAGATCATTTTAATGACAGAGAGCTAAATCTTTGTCCAAGCCTCCAATACACCTCCCTCCCAGCAATGCATCATGCATGAGCTCCCTCCGTTGCACTTCTACCACCTTCTACCCTTCCCTGGGTTTAGCAACTATGGTCATCAGGATTGGCTAGGGAGGAATTACATAAATGATAACTGGTAGTTTATTCCATCACCCAAGAATGTGCACTAATCTTCATATACCCAGCTCAATATAAGTTCCAAAAAGTTTGCAATCAGGTAGTATGAATGTTTTATTGCAGAGAGCTATAGTATATCCTGTTTCTGCTTGCAAATTTTTCTTTTGGAATGAGGGGGAAAAAGTTTTACTATAAAGGCGAACTTCATTAAGGTTGATGAACATAATTTAGCAACCAAAATCATTTGAAACAATAAAAAACTCAGGAGTGTTCAGTGATCTGGATTATGTTTCATATTGCCCCAAGTACATTGTTGTTACTGATATACTTCTAATACTAATGTAAGGAAATATTGAGTAGATGTGACCTAATGTATAAATATAATATGAGCTATTTCACTGCAAGCTATGTGGGATTCATACCATCTCAAAATGACATTAAAAAAAGCCTAGTCATATGAAAGCCTGGGAAAGGGACCTAGATAAAATCTGTGAATTGAAGGAGTGGATCAAGATTGCTCATACCATTTCCAAGGTTTCTCTTAATGTTAATTTGGTGGAAATGAACTATAGGGTTATGTTACGTTGGTATTCGGTCCCAACTAAGTAGGTTTGCCTAGTTCCTCTCCCCTTTGTTTCAGAGGTTGTGGTAGACAAGGTGATATGAAACATATAAGGCGGTCTTGCCCAGTGGCACCGTAATTATGGAAGAAGGTGTTTTAACCCCTCTCTTCCATTATTCAGACCCATCTTCCTTTTAGCCCCGAATGTGCCCTGCTGCACAAAATTGATATTCCATTGCCCAAATACACTAAAAAATTCTGTAACTACATGCTTCATCGGGAAGAATTACTCTGGCCAGAGCATTGAAGGCTCTTTCCATATCGATGACTCCCCCATAAGCTAAACTCAACTGGATCATGTTGAATGACAAACTTACCTGCTAGTTCAAGGACACCCCTTCTGTCTTTGAGCTTACCTGAGATCCTTGGATCCCTCACAATTCTTTGTCCCCAATTTCCTTTTGAAGAGGACACCTTACCCCCCTCCCCTACTCCCCCCACTCCCTGCCCTCCCCCTTTGATAAACCCACCCCTTGAATACTTAATTTCCTTTGCAGGTCAACGCCTTGTAACAGAGTCTAAGTTCTTCGCTTATATTATGTTCTTGTATAGTTTTTAATAGCTTATATTTTTATACTCTGTATTATTATGGTATATTTAGGATTATTCTTTGTGTATACTGCTACCCTGATTTGCTTTTATTTAATTGTTTATTTACTTGTTGTTTATGCAAAAATTTTAAATAAAAATCTACTGAAATAAAAAAAAACTGTCTTTTTTTGGAGAATTAGAAGGATGAATGTCCCAGTGTCAGTGAGACAAAAAAGCTTTAATGGAAGGGCAATTCTAATGTCATGGGGCAGAATGCAACACCATGATTTCAGTGTGTGAGAAAAGCCTCTAAATTAGTGAAAGAAAAAAAATGTCTCATCATCAATGGTCAGCAAAGGTGCCTTGTCATCAATAACTAGATAAAAAACAAATCCAAGATGTGGGTTTGTATGTGTTTAGATATACCTTTCAGACCCCAAATCCCTATTCTTCCCCACCTGGTTTTGTACAGTGAATTCAAATAGCTAAAAGAGACCTTTGATAAACATTTGTAAATAGTTAAGTAGCTCCCTGCTGCAACCTATATTCTCAGAACTAGAAAAAAAAAGTTTTTGTTTTTTATTTAACCATGGCCATAGCCATAAAAATATGTTTGTTGCAACAATTTCCAACTTGTTAAAAAATTATATTCTAAAATCCTTTTTTTCTCTGCCAGTTAGGAATACCCTACCAGTAAGCAGCAAGATGCCTTTATTAGATAATAATGCTTCTATTTCCACCACATTAATTTTCATTAAGCTGGCAATAATATCTTTGCTGGCAAACAATGATGGGAGCATTGTCACAACTAGCCAATATGAATGTATATGCTTTTTCCTTCAAACTCTCAATAGTATTCAAAAATCCCCTAGTCATTGGTTAGTAATTGTCAGAAGAAAATATTTTTTTGATCTAACTTATGTTGTGGAGAATTAGGTAATTTCAAAAGGATGTCATTAAGTTTTTTGGAAACTGAACATACTATAATCCTGTCTTTTTTATTTTAGAAATTTACAAATATACAATTAATTCATTAATTTCCTCAGGGAAGTCTCATAATGCCCATAGTTTTTAGACATTACATACAAGTTTTGGTGTCCAATGGGAATGGTCCATAAAAATACCAGAGGATACAGTACTTGTGGGGATAAACACTTAGGCCATATATATAATTATTAAACGCCTCAAAAGGTAGGATTGCAAGTGATTTTAAGATTCCTGAATGAAAATAAATCATATTAAAACAGGCATTTACCTTGTGGCAAGCTTGTAGCCCAACGTATTTCAATGTCATTCCCTATTTATAAATAGAGCCCAATATGTCCCTTTTAACTGTGATTTTTCTTTTGAAACAGTAAGAGACAATTCTGTAAGACAATGACAAACAGAAGCAATGAGGCCAATTGTGCAACAGATTTACTAAAAGGTTAAAACTTCAGTTAGAAATTCTTTCCCACTGTTTTCAAGTGGGAATGCGAAAAAAAAAAAACCTGCTCCTGCAAACGTTTGCTATATTTGCTTCTGTTTATTATTATTATTATTATTATTATTAATAAACAGGATTTATATAGCGCCAACATATTACGCAGCGCTGTACATTAAATAGGGATTGCAAATGACAGACTAATACAGACAGTGATACAGGAGTAGAGGACCCTGCCCCGAAGAGCTTACAATCTAGTAGGTGGGGGAATTTCACACACAATAGGATGGGAGATATGTAGTGGTGGGAAGTAGTGAGGGTTTAGCAGACAGAAGAAGATGGGTAGGCAAGTTTGAAAAAATGGGTTTTGAGCGTTCTTTTAAATGAGCAGAAAGTAGGAGCAAGCCGAACAGGACGAGGAAGACCATTCCAGAGAGTTGGAGCAGCTCTAGAGAAGTCTTGTAACCGTGCGTGTGATGAGGTTATGAGTGAGGAAGTCATTAGTAGGTCATTGGAGGAGCGGAGAGAGCGGCAGGGGGAGTATTTTTTAACCATGTCAGAAATGTAAGTGGGACAATAACTGTGGAGGGATTTGAAGGCAAAGCACAGGAGCTTAAATTTGATTCTAAGGTGAAATGGAAGCCAGTGGAGAGAACTACAAATAGATGCAGCGGAAGAGGAGCAGAGGGAAGGATGGATGAGTCTGGCTGCAGCATTCATAATAGATTGTAGAGGAGAGAGTCGGGTTAGTGGAATACCAGAGAGGAGGAGGTTACAGTAGTCCAGACGGGAGATGATAAGAGCATGTACAAGGAGTTTGGTGGTCTCAGGGGACAGGTAGGGGCGGATTTTGGAGATGTTGCGTAGGTGAAAGTGACAGGACCTGGAAATGTTCTGAATATGAATTCTGTTTAGAGTGGAAATCTGTTATCTCTTATCTTGGGACAAGAAAAAGAATAACCAGAAAATAGCTAGATAATAGTAATAATTAAATGTACCGGTATATGATTTTCATGTGTTTTTAGCAAAACAAAAATGTTAATTTTTTTCCTCGCTACTCTTTGTAAACACATAGACTGTCAGTCTATCAGCATTCTCCTTCTTTAGCACACAAGCATTGCAGTTCATCTAATTGTCTACTTGTGCTTTTTCTTCCCTGGTCAAAAAGTCAAACCAAGTCAAATTCAGGTACACTACTTGCATTTTAGTAATACATCTAATTACAAGTAGAATATAGTTCTGCATTAAACTGTGTCTTTTTTATCTGCCTAGTGTTCAGTTGTAGACATTTTACATTTCATTTGAAAGCGTAGAAGGTTGTTTTATTTATATCTCGGAAAATGATTCCAGTAAATGTTTCCACATTAACAATACACAAATTAACTACTTTCCTATTCCAAGTCTTTGATGTGTGAGCCAGATACCTAAAGTTGTTTAAAGGAAGTAAATCAAAAATGATTATCTAAATAGACAATTGAATTTATCTTACAATCCACTATTTAGAGAAAACCTAGAGGCTTATCAGTACTGCTAAACACCTTAGGCATTAAAATGAAACCTTAGATAAGTATTAAACATGAATAAATCAAGGTATATTTTCAATAGAAAATATATATTGGTATCTTTACAAATACCTGCTTTTTTCAACAAGGCACATATCAAAATGTATAAAGTAGGTGGGGCATAGGGATGTCTTCATGTGCTACTACCCCTCACTTGTACAGTTGTAAACTGGCATAACAAAGAAGGAAGAGAGGTCTAGCACCCAGGGGTTCTTTATTTTGTTTTCTCTATCATCAACATGTATTTCAATTCCTCCTAAAGAAGCAATAATGCTATAACTGCCAAGCTGAGTTCATGCCCTACAGTAGTGTTTCACAACCTTTTAGGAACCCCTGCTATAATAAGTATATCCACAGCTCACTGTACAATATTGTGATGGCCCATGGTAAGTACACCTCTTACATTGCTGGCCAGTGGGATAGCCAAAAAGATCATTGGTATCACTGGTAACTGACCTGAAAGTGCTCATTGCTCAAGGAACCCCTAGCCACCTCTGGATATTATATATATACAATATATATATATTGAACTGCAGACTTTCAGCTTTAATTCAGTGACTTGAACAAAAAGATTGCATAAAAATGGGAGGAACTAAAGGCTTTTTTAACACAATCACTCCATTTCAGAGGCTCAAAAGTAATTGGACAAATGAAAAAACTGAAAATAAAATGTTAATTTCTAATACTTGGTTGAAAACCCTTTTCTGGCAATGACAGCCTGTAGTCTTGAACTCATGGACATCACCAGATGCTGGGTTTCCTCCTTTTTAATGCTCTGCCAGGCCTTTACTGCAGCGGCTTTCAGTTGCTGTTTGTTTGTGGGCCTTTCTGTTCGAAGTTTAGTCTTCAACAAGTGAAATTCCTGCTCAATTGGGTTCAGATCAAGGGACTGACTTGGCCATTCAAGAATATTCCACTTCTTTTCTTTAAAAAAACTCCTGGGTTGCTTTGGCTGTATGTTTTGGGTCATTGTCCATCTGTATTATGAAACACCTCCCAATCAATGTGACTGCATTTAGCTGGATTTGAGCAGACAGTATGTCTCTGAACACCTCAGAATTCATTCGGCTGCTTCTGTCCTGTGTCACATCATGGATAAACACTAGTGTCCCAGTGCCATGGCAGCCATGCACGCCCAAGCCATCACACTGCCTCCGCCATGTTTTACAGATCATGTGGTATGCTTTGGATCATCAGCTGCTCCACGCCTTCTCCATACTTTTTTCTTGCCATCATTCTGGTAAAGATTGATCTTGGTTTCATCTGTCCAAAGAATGTTTTTCCAGAACTGTGCTGGCTTTTTCAGATGTTTTTGAGCAAAGTCTAATCTAGCCTTTCTATTCTTGAGGCTTATGAGTGGCTTGCACCTTGCAGTGCACCCTCTGTATTTACTTTCTTGCAGTCTTCTCTTTATGGTAGACTTGGATATCCATACACCTACCTCCAGGAGAGTGTTGTTCACTTGGTTGGCTGTTGTGAAGGGGTTTCTCTTCACCATGGAAATGATTCTGCAATCATCCACCACTGTTGTCTTCTGTGGACGTCCAGGTCTTTTGGCGTTGCTGAGTTCACCAGTGCTTTGTTTCTTTCTTATGATTCCCATACTGTAGATTTTGCCCCTCCTAATATTGTAGCAATTTCTCAGATCGTTCTTTTTCTGTTTTTTGCAGCTTAAGGATGGCTTGTTTGACCGCATGTTGTCTGTTCACAGCAAAATCTTCCACACACAAGCACCCCCCTCAAATCAACTCAAGGCCTTTTATCTGCTTAATTGATAATGACATAACAAAGGAATTGCCCACACCAGCCTATGAAATAGCCTTTGAGTCAATTGTCCAGTTACTTCTGAGCTCCTGAAATGAAGTGATTGTGTAAAAAGAAGGCTTTAGTGCCTCACATTTATTATGCACACTTTTTGTTCAACCCACTGAATTAAAGCTGAAAGCAGTTCAACTGCATCTGAGTTGTTTCAACTAAAATTATTTGTGGTACAGAACCAAAATTAGAAAAAAATGGTGTCTCTGTTCAAAAATATATGGACCTAACTGTATATATTTGCCTGCATGGAACAATAGCTCATATGTTATCCTGTACTACAACCTCTGCTATGTACTAAGCAAAATTATTATCAACCAACCATTAGCTTCTAATGTACCATTACCCTTATTATCTATTATTATGTGTGTGTGTATATATATATATATATATACATATATTGCATTTATATGAACTTTAAACATTCATGTACTGTTCTTATGTGCAGCTTGGAGTACGTGAAGTTACCTTATCTGTGTTTTTTGCGATTAGGGATTCTCTGTTCGGTATAAAAGGTCACTCTTCCCACCTAATAACTTTTTCCCACCTAATAATTTTTAATATATGTATGTGTACCACGGAAACCCTGAATGTCTCTTATGAAATATTGAAACATTGATCAATATAGATCACGTTGCCGAAATAAATCCCCCTCTTTCTGTCCTTCATTTTTTACCTAGCTTGCAAATGTAGTTTGTTTTTCCCTTTAACACTTCAGTATGTTTTGGTAATTAGACAGTTTAACACTTCCTGCAACCTTACCAGTATAAACAGCTGTCCATTGTAAAAATACAAATCTCCTTTCTACATATCCGGGAAAGTCTATTCTGGGATAATATGTTCCACAATCACATGACTAACAGTCCAATAATGTCTAATTGTAACACTTTCTTTAATAATAAAGGAAAGTCCCATGATTAGACTATATATTGAATCATGCCTGCTGTTCAGGATACTGATGGCTCCGAAGAAGACTCTGTCTACTGTTAATTCTATTAAAGTGTATTCATTTTCTTGCCAATACAAACCCCTCTAAGACATCAATTATTATTTGCTGCTTCAAATGTATTTAGGTTAAAGATTATGATTTGGGATTTTTGGTCATTTTGGGGTCAAATACTAACAACTAAATGATTGCTGGTATTACTAAAATTTTAATTATTAATTTTAAAATTTTAAAACTTTTAATTATTAAATTTAAAAGAATTAAATTAACACAATACCAACCAAGGTGTTCTGAAAGCAGTTTTGGCTAATAAATGTAATGTTCAAAGTATATTCTAATGTACATCTGGATATTCAATTGTATCTAAATACATCCTATGCATATATAATATTGTTTATATAGACCTTAATAAGTATACATATTCAATAAAAATGGACAGGAATAAAAACCCTTCAGAATGAGAGAAATGTTTGTTATATGTAATTATAATAAAATAAACACTTATCACTTTGATAGAAGCGATTATTAATTTAACATTAAACACCACTTCTAGAACAGTATTGGATACTGTCCAAGTAAATACAAAAAAATGTATATGTACAATTTTACACTATATACACAAATCCCCAAAGCTAAGTTTTAAATGAATCACAAGAACAAAAATGCCACTACAAGACATTTTACTTATACCTAATTGAACATTTTCAGTGGAAATCTCCAAAGTGGCTGAGAATTATAGTACCCAAACAGTTTGAGTGGCCAAGACATAGTGTGGCACCAAAGGAAGAAGAATAAAATCTTTTTTGGTATCTCCCACGAGCCATGAGTAATGACAGATCATTGTCACATCACACAATAGCACCTAAAGCGCAAGGCGCTGCCAGTCTGAGGAATGGAAAAAAAACAGAATATAAGCTATGAAATGTGGAAATAGTACATGCTGTACAGAGTCGCATCCCTACCCTCCCCAGGTGAGTCACCAATGATTCAATAGCATAAAGTACTCCAGCATATCTGTTATACTGGCAGACACTAAAAGCCCTAAATTGGGATGGAAAGTCTTTCTGGTATTTTCTCGCAGTCTTCAAAATGCCACACTAATTATGTGGGCATCCTGTCGGCAAATTCTGACTAAAGTAGGGAACTATGGGTGCAATGTGTAAAATTTTTGTGACAGAAAAATGCCTAAAAATTATATATATTAAACTGCACTGATCAAAAAAGTAAAACAGTCAATGTTTTCCAGGGGCCACAAAAAAAATCAAACTCATTCGAGCTAAAAAAATAACCAATATTAATTTAAAATTAAATTCAAAATCAACAAAATATAAACCATATTTGGTGCTGTTTAAATGTATGGTACACATATTGATAAAATAAAAATATAACACTAAACTGATTATTATGAAAACAGAAAAGGAATGGAAGAACTTTGTTAGCAATGTTTACATTGGTTTCCAATAATTAACAAAAATTGTAATAAAATATCTATCTTTAATATAAATCCTTTAAAATGATAAATTACATGACATTTTTTGTGATTTCTAATACAATGTACAGCTAAGATTATAACCACAAAACCCCTTGCCCACTTCTTCAGTAGGGGATTGGTTCTACAATTAGAAAAAATACATATATACATACTAAAAAAATTAATCAACAAGTTTATATAAACAACATAATCACAATATATCCAATAATTACCGATTAAAAAAAAAAAAATTCCCCTCAGACATTGAGAGGTTGTAGAGCAAGCGGAACAAGGCAGCGCAGGATGTCACATCAGCACCTTGGGACTTTCTATGATTGTTCACAAAACTAATCGCTTCTCTGTTTTTTATCTACATTCAACAAAATACTTGTTTTACTAACCAGAAAATCACCACCGTGCTGAAACGTGCTTAAATACAAAATCCCAAAACTTCACTGTTCGCATACCTACTAGAACAAAAGTGTACATATATTTAAGTTGAAGCAAACACCAGGCCAAAAAAGAGAAAAATGAAATAAATAAAGTATTTGATGTCTTCCATTTATCAATATACAAGAAAAATTGACTATAACCATATTTCAGATCTGTATTAGGAATAATAAGTGATGACAACCCTGTGTATTTGTAATCCCACATAGTGATGACAATTTATGTCCAATCTAATCCAAACACTTGAAACTAATACACGCAACTGTGACAATTAACAAGGAACCTTACCCCACACTAATTTTTTAGACACTCCACACTGCTTGAAAATGGGAACCACTCCAAAGGTAGGTCCTATGTACCAATATGCAGTAAAAATACCGACAACCACCAATTAAATTTGGTAAATTTATCTAAATATAAACTGACTGAAGTTGAAATACGAGTATTGGAACTAGGTTTAAGTTTTTGTCTGGCAAATACTTTTGACAGGTTTAGCACCTAAAAAGTAAAAAGTAAAGGATGTTCATTTGTTTGCAAGGAACCTTTTTTTACAAGGCACTCTTTGCAAACAAAGAAGAAACTACCAATGGACATCGAGAACTTGTAACAGAGTGTGAACATTTTGATGCCTCTGACTTTCGATTACTAAAAGATTTAATGGAATTGTGGCAGGAAAATGTTACCAGTGAGAGTAATCTCTCTACTGATATAGACAGAATGTCAGA
Source organism: Pyxicephalus adspersus (assembly GCF_032062135.1). Classification (NCBI taxonomy): domain Eukaryota; kingdom Metazoa; phylum Chordata; class Amphibia; order Anura; family Pyxicephalidae; genus Pyxicephalus; species Pyxicephalus adspersus. The sequence goes on along the minus strand of NC_092865.1, from coordinate 41,232,958 downwards.
AAGAAGTGCATAACCCCATGAATGCAAGTATTATCAGTAAGGCAACTACATCTTTTTGCTCTAGATCAACAAGGTTCCCTGACCTACGTCAGAATTCTCATATTTATTTGTTTGTACAGCAAGAGATGAATGACGTGAATCTATTGGACAACTCCTATATAAGAAATAGGAACCTGTCTGTGGCACAAATACAGGCAATGCGTAGTCTTCAAAATAATCCGACAAAAGTAATAAAACCGTTGGATTAAGACGGTAATATAGTGGTCATAGATGTGAAACAATATAAAGATATGTGTTGGGAAATATTGCACAATAAGGATTGGTACTCCCAGATAGATCCTAATTGTCACGCACGGAGAGACAGGACCACTAGGGGTGCTATGGCTTGCACAGAGGTGGTGTGAGCCCTGAGAAGGGCCAAGGGGCAGAGTTTAAGCAGTAACCAGGTTTTCTCCAGAGCCTCTGATGGTGAGGATGTTGAGCTGCTGGTTACTGCCAGGTTGCAGTCCTTCGGCACACCAAGGTGGGCAAAGCACGGTACCAAATCACAATGCAGAAGGATAGTCAAGGAAAGCCAGGGTCGAGGCAGGCAGCAAGCAAGAGAGGTCAGGTCGCACACAAAGGCCACTGCGGGCACAGGGAACACAGGAGACACTGGAAGCGACAGAAGGTACAGGTGATGCAGGGATATCCACAGACAGACAGGAACACTGGAAAAGCACATGGAAGTTGGCTGGGAACCAACAGACTGGACAACGAGGGGTAACGCAGGAGCTGGACACAGGAAACACTGGATGAAGCAACATGTGAACAGGAACTAGATCAAAGACTAGGGAGCTCGAGCCACTAGTGAAGACTTGTTGCACTTGAACACAAAGTGCAGTCTGTGAGTCAGCTAAATAGCTAGGGCTGATCAAGAGGCTATCTTTTGATTAGCCACCGAATTGAACAGAATTGATAAAACTTGGAAACAGAGGCACACCCAGCTTCAGAACTGAAAGCATGCACAGGGGAGGGATGCCTGCGCTTTAGTGAGGAAGAGGTTAGTGTGACATTACCCCCCCCCCCCCTTTTACAGGTCCTCCCCACCCACCGGGGACCAGGTTTAAGGGGAAAACAAAGGTGAAACTTCTACGCAAGAAGAGGTGCAGACACATCTGTAGCTGGAACCCACCAACTTTCCTCAGGACCAAAACCTTTCCAATCAATTAGGCACATAAGCTTTTTGCGAGAAAACTTGGAATCCAGAATTTGATGGACTTCATATTCCTGAGAAGAATCAGGTGAAGAAGTAGCCAGCGGAGAGGGATGAGAAAAGCGGTTCAGGACCAACGGCTTAGGCAAATCCACATAAAAGGGATTGGGCAGCTTGAGATGTGAGGGAACTTATAGCAAACTGGGTTAACCTTGGCAGAAATGGCATAAGGTCCAATGAACCATGGAGCAAACTTGCAACCTTGCAATGAATGTTCCATGTGGAGAGCCAGACTTTATCCCCAGGTTGCAAAAGAGGCGCCTTATGACGACCCTGATCAGCAAGCTTCTTGTACCAAGACCCTGAGGGTTTTAGGTGCTCTGAGGTTGAAGCTCAAATACTGTTGAGTCCTTCTGCAGGGCACTTAGTGCGGGTACATCGGCAGAGCTGGGTATAGGAGACGGAAGGCGAGGATGTTTGCTGTAGATGATGAAGAATGGAGATTCCTTGGTGCTGGTGCAGACATGATTAATATGAGCAAACTTTGCCCAAGGTAGCAGAGTCACCCAGTCATCATGGTGAGCTCATACCAGGGCCCGAAGATTTTGCTCCAAGGACTGATTGACTCTCTCTGTCTGCCCATTAGTCTGCGGATTATAGGCTGAAGAGAATTCTGCAGAGATGTGCAGGGATTTGCAGAAGCCTTCCAGAAGTGGGAAGTAAACTGCTCCCCATGATCTGACACAATACTAGTGGGCATACTGAAAATTTCCTGAATGAAGACTGGCACCATTGCTGCAGCAGATGTTAGAGCTGGAAGAGGTACAAAGTGGGCCATTTTAGAAAAATTATCCACAACCACCGAAATAACTGTACAGCCATCAGAAGGAGGAAGATCCATTATGCAATCCATAGATAGATGAGTCCAAGGTTCTTTGGGAATAGGTAGTGGAAGAAGTGGTCCCGCAGAACGCAGGTAGCAGACTTTGTTTGGGCACAGACAGCACAGGCTTTGACATAGTCTGTCACATCCTTGTGAAGATTGGGCCATCAGTACTTACAGGAGAGGAATGTAAAGGTCCTGTGTATGCCTGGGTGGCCAGAGAGCTTGGAGTCATGTGCCCAATGTAACATTTTGGTACGGAGTTGGGGAGGCACCAGGGTTTTACCAGCCAGAATAGTGGATTCTTGGATAGAAGTCAAGGGAAGGATATGGGGCAGTTGGATAATGAACTCTGGTCCAGCAGTGGTTTCAGAATCCTGTGGATCGAAGGAGCAGGAGAGTTCATCAGCTCGGGAATTAGAAGAACCAGGTTTAAATGTGATAACAAAATCAAAAAGGGAGAAAAACAATGACCAACAAGCCTGCCGGGGGTTAAGGCGACGAGCAGATTGTAAGTATTGGAGATTTTTTTGGTCTGTGAAGATAGTGACCATGTGAGGAGAATCCTCTAGGAGATAGTGCCATTCTTCCAGGGCTAGCTTGATGGCAAGGAGTTCCCTTGAAAGAAAGGCTTGGTTTAAGGCATGAAAGGCCTAAACAGCTTTAGGAGGCCAATTCTTAGGGTCAGCATCCTTCCAGGTCAGTGCAGTGATGGGAGCTACCAGCATAGAGTAATTTTTGATGAATTGCCGGTAATAGTTGGTGAACCCCAGGAAGCACTGAGTAGCCTTGTGACCGCAGGGTAGTGGCCAGTTGGAAATGGCCATCACCTTCTCGGGATCCATGAAGAGACCCTCCTTAGAAACAATGTAGCCCAGGAGGCGCATCTGTGGGCATTTAAACAGGCACTTCTCTGCCTTAGCATTGAGCTTATTGTCTCCGAGCTGTTGTAAAACCAAACGGACATGCTATCTGTGTGTGGACAAGTCAGGGGAGAAGATCAAAATGTCATCCAGATAAACGACAACAAAAATGCAGAACAGGTCACGAAAAACAAATTTTACAAAGTGTTGGAAGACATCCGGGGCATTACAGAGACCGAAATGAATCACTAGGTATTAAAAATTCCCATCTATGGTGTTTATTGCTGTCTTCCATTCGTCCCCTTCCTTGATTCGGATTAGGTTGTAGGCGCCTCAGGGGTCTAATTTGGTCAAAAAGCTCAGGGATGAGCAGCAGTGGGTAGCGATTCTTAATTGCGATAGCATTCAGACCACGAAAGACAATACAGGGGTGGAGAGATCCATCTTTTTTTTTGGCTTGGTGTTTGCTTCAACTTGAAAATATGTACACTTCTATTCGAGTAGATATGCAAACAATGAAGTTTTGGGAGTTTTGTTTTAGGAACATTTTAGCACAGTGGTATAAGGGAGTGTATTATGTCTGATTTTCTGGTTAGTAAAACAAGTATTTTGTGGAATGTAGATAAAAAACAGAGAAGAGATTAGTTTTGTGACCAAACATAGAAAGTCCCAAGTTGCTGACGCTACATCCCGTGCTGCCTTGTTCCGCTTGCTCTACAACCTCTCTATGTCTGAGGGGAGTTTTTTTTAAATTGGTAATTATTGCATATATTGTGATTATGTTCTTTATATAAACTTGTTGATGAATTTTTTATAATATGTATTTATGTATATTTTCTCATTGTAGAACCAATCCCCTCCTGAAGAAGTGGGCAAGTCTCACAAAACGTGTAGAGGTTTTGTGGTTATAATGTTAGCTGTACATTGTTTATATTAGAAATCACAAATATTTCATGTAATTTATTGTTTTTAAGGATTTATATTAAAGGTAAAAATGTTAATACAAATTTTGTGAATTATTGGAAACTGATGTAAACATTGCCAACAAATTTCCTCCATTCCTTTTCTGTTTTCATAATATTTGATTATATCGGGATGTGGCAAATAAAATTGAAATCATTTATTGAATAAGAGGTTTCAGTTCTTTTTCATTCTTTAATGCGATAACACTAAACTGATATTAACATTAATAAACATAGTGGCAAAATTATACATAAAACAGAAATAGTAAGTGTAAGAGAGCGTAATATGAAAAAAAAAAGAGCCCTATTTCCAGCCCAAACAAACAAACAAAAGACTCTGTAAATATCTTGCAACTCTGATGGCCTAACTACTACGGGTAACATTTGCAGAGTGCACAAAATTTTAGGAAATATGATTTTAATTAAGCTAATTCTTCCAAGTTTCAAAAGTTTTAAGTGATTCTGTTTCTCTAACTGATCTTTAACCAAGGACCATTGCAGCAGAATATTTAGGTGGTATAGTTTAACTGGGTTAAATACTGTAATATATCCTTGCACCACACAAAAAGGTGCTGATGATTTCAACTCATCATAGCACATGAATGTAAATTCAGAACCTTGGTCTAATTCCAAATTGATAGCATATCCCGATAAAAATCTATATTGTAATAAAAGTTGTAAGATGACTGGTAAGTATGTTTTGATCTGGCTATAAACAACACCACTGTAGTAGCTGACCCCAGTGCAGACCCCTACTGTTGAGTATTTTCCCCTCAGAGAGCTTAGTTGGTGGGAAGTGAGTAAGGTGGGCAAAAATCACTGAAGCCTATTAGCCATTAATTTAGCCAGGATTTTAAAATCACAATTTACCAAGGAAATTTGTCTGTAGGATGATAACAAAGAGCAATCCCTACCCTCTTAAGTAATAGGTCAGTACGGGCCTCATTAAAATCTGGGAACAGGGTATTATGGATTAAAATCAAATTAGGAACTTCAGCTAGTAGGGGATAATTTCCTCTGTGAGCATTTACATATCAGGTCTGGAGGGCAATGATTGGTAGTACGTTTCAAAAATCTTATTAATTTTATCCTGAGCAATGTGTAAAACAACATGAGGATCTTTTACACTCATAACATAACCTTTAGTCCTGGAGGGTTTCATTCATTTAGCCAATAGGGAATCCACATGATTGCCCCATCTGTAAAATTTATGTTTGAGAATATGGAGTTTAGACTCCACTCTAGATGCTACATGTGCATTTAGACTTTTGACCACTTCCTGCCACACCAGCTTAAACGTGGCTGTGCCTCTGTTTAAGATATTTCCTATATGCTGTAACTACATTAGCTTATAATTCCATAGATTGTGAGTGATATGCTTTGCTTTTTCCTGTGGGTATACTCCATAATATATCCCTTCATGACCACTTTTATTGTACACCACAGCAATACCTTGGAGTCCCAATGTTCCAAGTTATTATTCAAACTATTTGCCCATTGGTGTTTCACAAAATTTGTCAGGCGAATTAGGTGACTCTGGAATCTCCAGGTCCGGGTATTTTTAAATAATTAAAAGAGTTTTAGGGTCAACATCACAGGGGCATGGTCTTAAAGGGTGAATTCAGTTATGGATGAATGAGAAACCTTGGAAAACAGGGACTCCCTAACAAAGACGTGGTCAATCCTGGAAATAGAGGTATGTATATTAGAGTAGCAAGTATAATTTCCCTTGGTGGGATTCAAACATCCACTAAAGAGTATTGTACAATCTATTGAATGTGTAGGAACTGATAACTGCAGGATCAAGAATAGTGTTAATATCACCCCCTTTCCCAAAATTAGATTAGGATACTGCCCATCCAGCAATTTTCTGCAACAGTCGAGTATAAAATTGCAAGGTGTTACCATTGTGCACATATATCTTACATAGCGAATAAACAGTCCTCCAGTACTTTCCTCGTCTAACTCTGAGAGAATTTGATGCGGTACATCTTTGTGGATAAGGATAGCCACTCCCCTCTTTTTAGTTTTATACATTGTGGCAAGAACTTCTCCAATCCAAGAATCTCCCAAGTTAGCCCCATCACTCATTTTCCAATGTGTTTCTTGTAAAAAAAAACATGTTTTTGTGGGCTATTAAATCCTGCCACATTCCAAGAGAGAATGTCTATGTTTGTGTGGGAGACAGTATCAATGTTGAGACATAGGAGACATCATGGAGGAAACCAATACCACTTGATACAATACTGATCCCTATCCACCCTATCAATGTATTTGAACCTTTATGTATAAAACCCTTTAAATGTACATTTTCTGACACCTATCAGATGTTATAAATACTATTTTTCTAATTTTCTTTATTATGAACTCCTCTTGGTACAAGTTTATCCTTAGTGTCTCTCCCCTGAGGAAGTCAATAAAGCGAAACATGTCGGGATCATTGAGACCAGGAATCCTACAATATGATTTTGATCCCTTCATCAGCGACTCACTCCTATGAACTTGTAGATAGGAATAGTATAGCTAACTGTCCAGGTCATGGACCTTTAATCTTCATATGTAAAAACCTATCTTCGTTTGACTTTGTATCACTTGAAAACAATGTAATTGCAACAAAAAAACCTACTGTTATCTATTCTCTCTTTTCCTAATTACTAACAGAGACACCTGTCTCTGAAGCCAGGCCAGGGGGTAGAATACTAAATGCAATAAACCAATTAACCAAAATAAAATTCCAATAAAAGGGCAAAAGTACAAAAAAAATTAAACTTGCAACTCCTGAGGAAATGGGGACAATCGAAAACATCTTATATGGGTGCAGGTAAATGTAAAGAGTAATATAAGAAAAAAAAACATTTTCAACTATGTGGACTAGTCCACCATTGAAAACCTGAATCGGTATACTCACAAATGACTTGGATGTTTCACAAATGTGGAGATTTTTTCCAGTGTAGAAGAAGCTGAGATACTTGGTTTTCTTTGTTACTTTGACAAAGCTAGGATTACCTGCAAATTGATGGTACAGAATTCTCTTCTGGCTTTGTATCCAATTAGTGTCTGTACTATCACTGTAGATTAGTCAGACCTTATACTAAGGCTACGTACACACGCAATGGTTCTCATCCCATAATCGGCTCAGGGCTGATATCAAACGAGAATCCAGCGTGTGTACGCCGCTCGTCGCCCATTGTCCGTCCTGGCAGATCCACGGACGATGGACTACGAATTATTGTAATGGTAGTGAAGGGGAGAGAGCGCAGTGGGGTGCTGCTCCCTCATTCTCCCCCTCCCATCTCCATAGAGCAGAACGGTGCTGTATGTACAGAGCTTGTTTATGCATCGTGCAGTCGTTTGTCCTTGGAAAGGAGCCTGAAAGATCCTTTCCAACCACAATTATTGCACAGTATGCAGCCTTAGACTCAGTGTTAACCACCTAGACTGATCCAAGCTATCTCTGACTTTTGTATCTGCTTGTATTGCAAAGTTATTTAACCTACCACATCCTCAAACAGGACAACAGAGATTCTAAAGTTGGGTTACAATTGGTTTCTAACAGTGTAGAAACATTTACTGTTGTTTACATTCAACCAGAACTAAAGCTCTACTTTAAAATTTTATGATCAGGAAAGACTGTATTGCAGGAAAGGACAGGTGATGTCCCTTGTGCAATAAGCATTCTTACCTGCCTGAATACTCCGTACAACTTGTTGGCTGCCAACAAACCAAAAACATCTCTGCAGGACTGAGTGAGCATGCGACTTGTTATCCTTACATCATCCTGGCCACTCAAGATGTCCAAAGATAGCAACTAGGAAAAGGTAACAGGTGAGGTTTAGTTCCACTTCAAGGACTGGCAGATGACCAGGGTCTGCTCTCATAGAAAAACATGGCATATTGCACACATATATGAATACATAAGAAAAGCAAAATACTCAATACAACATGACTCTTTAATGTATTATTGATTTTTTAAAACTATTTTTTGTTGTTACCAATACATCCTGGAATCTAAGGAAGTATAGATTTGTTAGTGATAGCTTTGAGGTACCTTAGTAAGTTATTTACTAATAAATACCAATCTTCTCTTGGTAGAATGTTGCTCACAATTATACTTTGTATAGACAGAACCATGGCACCGCATGCCATATTAGCTATCTAACACAATTTTATTTTGTATTTACATTGTAGAGTCTACACAAACAAAAAAAAACTGTTTTAAAATATTATTAAAATATTTAAATTTTGGAAGGGACTTTGTATTCATTGTTGAAGTCTGGCCAAATAAAATTCCAAGTATTTAAAAATACTAATAAAATAAGTCAATAATTAGATATTACATTTATCTTAAGCTATCTCAGGAGTTACCTTCAAACAGAACCATATTAATATTTAGTTTTTAGTCTTTGGAAATGCATCAGTTTATTTGACAATATCCGTTGTACAATTTTGATTATTATCATACATAATTATTGTTGTAAGGCCAAATATAAAGGAAAAAAGTTTCCATTTTTTTGCTTTCATAGGAGTTTTCTTAGATTACTGGAACTACACCCAAGAATATATGCCCGTTGATGGCTGCAGCAGACATCAGGTCTGCCAGGAGGCAGGGAAACGCCAGCTGTCATTGCTGTTACTTCCTTCCTTCTTGGAAGTGTTAATAGTTTTTCTTTAGTACTCCAGCAGTCTTGTTAGTGGTTAGCAGAACAGTTCAAAGGTCTTTAACTGGCAAATCTCAGATCATTTGAGTAGTTTCCATAAGGATATTTTAGGAACTCTCTATAACTTTGGAAATATCTTATAAAGACAATTAATTTGAAATGTTTAAAAATCCCCCCATATTCAGGGGTGCCTTTTTGGAAGACCAATGCACCTTTTTTTCTGCTTTGCCAGATTTGATTGACAAACTAAAATCGACCTCAATGTTTATAGAGTATATTAATATCATCACCTAATGCCATCTGTCTTTGTTTAAATACTGTACATGTTTAGGAGACGAGGGAGTGGGGCTTTGTACATTCTTCGCTCCCTTAGACCTCAGTATGTTAATCAAAAGGAATGAGTTAAACTGAAAGATTTATTTTGAGGAAATGTTTGCAAAATCTTTCAGAAATTAAAGTGAAAATATGTGTATTAAACCTTTTAGGCTAACTGCCCAGTTTTCAGGTACATTCCAAAACCACTAGTATTGTAATCAAAATTACTGGGGTGTAAGAGGTACCTGTGGGAATTTAGTTTTTCTTACACCAAAGTAAAACTGCAGTTTTACTTTGGTTTCCGTTAGAAAAATACATTCTTTTAAAACAAACATACTGTAGATTATTACATTGGGCCTGATGTATTAAAGCTCTCTAAGACTGGAGAAGATACACTTTCATTGGTGAACCTGGGTAATCGTCTAAATCTAAGAAGAAAAATCCCACTGGAGTATTTAATGGATAAAGATATCGGTTCTTATAGATACATAAAAGACAAAGAAATACTTGCTTGAAATAAAATAAAATACTTTCATTTCAATTACCATTCATTTTTATTAGGAACTTTTTTTGTTTTGGTGGCACAGAATTGTTTTTCCCTTTTTTGTCCCCAGTATCATCTACCCTCTTTTTATGCCTCTCCTATGGTCAATAGTAATAAGTAGGTCCTATACAATAATACGTTCCTATCAATTTACACTTGAATTACCCAAGGTAATTTACCTTATTGGAGAATTATTTGTCTGCTTCTCTTCATAGTTGTGTCCTGTTCTTTGGGGGACTTTTGCCCTTCCCTCCTCTTCCCATCTCAGTCCATATAACTATTTAGCACCCTGCACCTTTTGGCCTAAATTATAATCATGGGAAACACATGATGGTGATAAAAAACTACTGCAAGTGTTTGCTGGGCACTATTGTATCTAGTTGGTCCTGTATAAAGTTAGTGTAGATACGGTGGTTCATAGTGATTGGAAGGTATTCAGCTGAAAGTGGCTGAAAGCGGGAAACACGTCAGTAAACTACTTATGTTACCATTAACTCGAAAGAGCTACCAACAACCAAAATCCCAGACAATTTATATAGATGGCGGTTTACCAAACAACACAATTCATTTTGATTGACTACCATTTGTCACTTTGAAATTTGTGGCATGGACTGTTTTTATTTTATTTCATTTAATTTTATTGTTTCTAGAGTATTCTTTTCATTATCTTATTAAGGTATTTTTTGTCCTTTACATCTCTATCCACAAAAAATTACATTATTTATAAACTACTCTGGTATGTAATTTCTCTCTTTACAATTGGTTGCATTATTGAGTAGTAGGATCCATATTTTTTCTACAGTTTTTTTCATTTGGCAACTACCTACCCAACACAAAAAATATATATATATATTTATCATCATACCATTTTACTAACATAAAGGTAATATGTTAAAATCAAATCAAACATAATTACATTAATGTGACATAGTAAATTAATTAATTATATTGAATCAATTACCCACTTTTATATTTAACAAAAACTTCATTGGAATATACTGATTTACTGGTAAAACTCCAAAGCATTGTTTAGGAAACAGACTTATCAACAAACTATTTTATCGTATGGAATTTTTCAGGGAAATTCCTTGGCTCAGCTTGTAATTTGTTTCTGGTCAGGGAAATATCCTTGTATTGTATGTAAATTAATAGCCAGCCTTCCGCAGTGCATATAAAAGACATGTGGCCCACTACTGAGTTACTCCTTCTGGAAATAGAGGAACTTTGAAAGACTCCCAGCTCTAAGTGTTCTCTGCCCATTCAAGAATTTCTACAGATAAATTAGTGAGTATATCAATTTGAAGCACTTCTTTTGTGTCAGTATTCGGTATAGATGCTTTATTTTCTATGGATATGGCAACTGAGATGGATATCATATTACAGCAATCTACATTAATCGGATACCACATATCAATTCAATTTAGATATCTGTGTGTGACAATAATGGGCTTAATACAGTCTATTAGGGTTTTATGTTCTTTTTTTTTTTTTTACTCTGCTGGTGTATTTGTTCTTCTTTGCCCACTGTTAGTAAATGTGACATTTAGTTATTTTAAACCAATAGTAAGACACATCATTAGTTACTACATAAATCATATGAAGCTGTTTTCTTCTTTGTATATAATGTTTTGTGTGCACTGGAAAATCTACTGAATAACATCAAATTGTGATGCTACTATGTCATACAAATAAAATCTATTAGCAGAGTATTTATTACAGCAGTTTACTTAAAAAAGCATTAAAAAGCAAAAGACTTTTTTTGGCTGATATGTCATAGGGTTCAATTTATATAACAGAGAATCAAATATTTTCTCAAACATTCTCATGTGACATCTTCCAGGTCTTTGGGTATCAATGACAGTAATTTATTCCCACCAGGGAATGTTTAGGGAAATTGCAGTTACCCTGTTTTATAGATAGACTATCATGGGTGAACCTGGGCAATCCGGCAAATCTAGAAAATATTTCATAAAAACCATTTGCTATTAAATGGCAAATGTTTTCAATTATAGGACAGTCTATCTTACACATTCTTGAAGAGCTTTAATAAATCAAGCCCATTTTTTTTCTGATGCAATCTGTCAAACCTATTTTTTGGCTGCATATCCAATGATCCCCAGTCGATTGATTTCTTAAAAAATAAATACTAATTGAATATCCTTATTTTTTCTTGTTGCAGAAAATTGTCCTATTTTCTACTGAACTTTTGAAGATGGAATATTTGTTTTTTCTTTTCCTAACAGTGTACGGTAAGTAACTACATAACATTGCTGCATATATTTATTTAAATATTTATTAGGAAGGGCCTTTAAACTGTACCTGAATAGTATCACACTGTATTTTATTTGAAAATATCCTAATTTATAAGGTAATTGTAAAATCAAGGACAGCATTTTTTCAATGCTAATGAACAAAACAATCTTGTAGAAAATGAAGGACAAACACTAATGATGTTGGGAAATGTTGGTGTACTAAATCTTAAACACAAATTATGTTATTAATTACAGGGTTTGCACTATCTCCTGTAAAAGGCTGGACCTACCATTATTCAACAAATAATATGAACTATGAAAGTGCCCTTAAATATTGTACAGAACATTACACTTCTTTGGTGGCAATCCAAAACCTAAAAGAAATTGAGCATCTGAACAGTACACTGCCGTACAACAAAGCATATTACTGGATTGGCATTAGAAAAAATAAAACCACTGGCAAATGGACCTGGGTTGGTACTGAGAAAGAACTCACACCTGAAGCTGAAAACTGGGCCACAAATGAACCTAACAACCTAAGTGATAAAAAAGATGAAGACTGTGTAGAGATGTACGTGAAGCGGATTTACGATTCAGGAAAATGGAATGATGAACCCTGCAGTAAAAAAAAGGCTGCTTTGTGCTACACAGGTATGAAACTATTCCAAGAAACCAAACACTTATAAAGTGTTTTAGATGAGACTTGTATGTTGTAGTATGATAACAATGATCAAATAACATTAAAAAAATTATTAAGAAGTAAAGTAAAGAAAGTAAAACAAAGCCATCCTCATGTCAACAAATAATATGTCAGGACCAACATGGAAAGTAGTATCACAATTTGCAAATCATTTTCCTAACTAGTATGCATTTTTTTATGTTCAGCCTCTTGTCATTCATCGTCTTGCAACAACCATGGAGAATGTATTGAAACTATTAATAACTACACTTGCAACTGCTATGAAGGCTTTTATGGAGATGAATGTGAACATGGTAAATATGATTTTCAGCAATATTACTAATTTTAAGCGTGTTGTGATATTCTCATCTAACTAAGTATTAAAAGCCGAATGTAATAAATCTGTTGCTTTATTTTCAGTTGTCACTTGTCCAGAAATAAACGGCATAGACCATGGATCAGTGAATTGCTCCGATGTTAATGGAATCTTTAAATATCAGTCAAATTGTCATTTTAACTGTTCTGATGGATATGCCTTGGTTGGCTCAGAAAATGTCTGTTGCACTAAAGATGGAGATTGGGGAACTCAGATTCCATATTGTAAAGGTAAATGCACACTTTATGAAACTTTTTAATTACAAAAAACAGCAAGGATGTAAAAAAGGATGATTTACTTACAGATTTGTGAATGTTCACAGCAAACATTTTGTGAATATTCATTTCAATTATCCAATCACGAGCGGATGAAAAAAATATTTTATTTTCACATGCTTGGATAATTGAAGTGATATTGTGTGACATTCCCAAATTAATTAAATCTTTCTTAATATTGTAGCTATTTTTTACATCATTGAAGATTTTTTTAGGAGATGCAAAACTAAACTTTGTTCATTGTTGTTTAGAAATTCTATGTAAACGTCCAGAGATAATGAATGGAGTAATCACATGTTCAGAAGATGGAGAAAATCTGCCAGATAAGTCCATGTGCAATTTCAGCTGCAATGATGGTTTCACACTTGAGGGTTCCAATTCAGTACTTTGTATGTCTCCTGGTGATTGGACGGAAGAACCTCCAAAATGCAATGGTAGGTTCTAGTAGATATAAATACATATTCATTGTAATAGTGACAATCTGGAAACCATAAATACAGAAAAGATAGATTGATGCATTATCATGTATATACAATTCTAGTTTTTTTTTAAAAGGTGCACGCACCACCTATTTTTAAATTGTATTAATATTTTTGTTATTTAATGTATTATGTTACCATTGTTCTTTTTAGGTGCAGTGCAGGTATTATGATTGTAACAAGCACATTTCCTATACACACCTTAATGAATATTTGTTTGTTTTTTCTTCTTTAGCTATTCAGTGCAAACGTCCTGAAGAACCAGAAAATGGAGTAATGGATTGTTCAAACCATGAAGAAATGTCACCATATAAATCTAGGTGTAATTTCAGATGCAATGATGGGTTTATTTTGGTTGGGTCTCCATCAACAATGTGTATGTCTCCAAATCAATGGACAGAAGAGCCTCCAAAATGTGAAGGTAAACATGTCACTTTTCACAGCTTTTCTCCCAAATCATGTATAAGTGAGGATAGAGATTAACCAATAAATAAAGAATGGGGTAACTAATAAATGTAACTCCTTATGTTGTGCACAGGGAGGAGGTCATTTGGGGAGTCAGCAGTTTAGCAAGGACAACTTGCCTAGCCTGACATCATTACCCTGTACAGACCCTGTACTTGCAGGGTTTTTTAATAAGATAAAATTATATCTTTTTCATTTTGACATATACTTTTTTTACATGTACAATTTCTCCTTGTTCAGCTATTCAGTGCCATCGCCCAGATGTACCACAAAATGGAACAATGGAATGCAATGAAGAAATTCTAAATTATAAGTCTTCATGTTTGTACTCCTGTAATGAAGGATTTACCTTGGTGGGCTCTCATGAAACAATATGCATAGCTCCTGATCAGTGGACAGAAGAACCTCCAAAATGTGAAGGTAGGAATATACCCTAATGTTGCAAACTTCATAAATCCATCTAATATACCCAAGTTATAGGTAACATTTTCCCTTATGTCTTAACTAAAAATGTAATGCATTGGCCTTTGTAGATATGTAAAGAAACAAATGCCTCCTCTGTACAGTAGTTACCAATCACACAAAACACTTAAACTTTATCTAAAGTTAAAGCTATTTTAAAGAATACACTTACAATCGTGATCTAAGGTTTTTCCCTTAGTTTTATATAGAGATTCCATTTTTCTTCCATTTGGCCTGATTTAATAAAACTCTCCAGTACTGGAGAAGTTAGACTATCATGGGAGAACCTGGATGATTCAGCAAACCTAAATTGTATTTCCTAAGAATATTTGCTATTAATTGTGAAACTTTTTCAGTACTTAGACCAGATCCATTTCATGTTTTCTGGTTCACCAAGGATTTCCTGTGGTAGTCTTTCCCAAACTTGGATACACATGTGCAATAATTGTCGTTGGAAACGATCTTTTACGATCCTTTCCAATGAATACCGACTGTATACATGCCAGATTCGCCAGATTCTCGTCCGATATCAGCCCTGAGCTTATTATCAGACGAGAACTATTGTAAGTGTGTATGTAGCCTTAGTCCCCATGTGTCTAATAATTGTTCCTAACAGGGTAAAAAAATTGACAGCATTTTAACCATTAGCTACTAAAATATGTTACTTAAATGCACATAGCCACATATTAGTGAAATAGTGCAAGATTGTAATACAAATAGTTGTTTTGTTGATGATTCATATTATACATTTATTTTTATCAGCTATCCAATGCAAGATCCCAGAGGAGCTGCAGAATGGAACCATGAGTTGCACAGATTCTGGAGAAATGCTTCCACAAAATTCTACCTGTAATTTCAGTTGTACTGAAGGGTTCACACTGACAGGATCGCCCACAATACATTGTGCTGCTCCGGGTCAGTGGACAGAAGGAGTGCCAAAATGTGAAGGTAACAACAAAATTCTTGTTAGACGATATTACATGAATTTATACATATCATATTAATATATATAATGCAAAATAAACATGAAAGGTAATTTTGGTATATTAAAATGGTCCAATTTTTTCGTATTTGTAGCTGTGCAGTGCTCCTCTTTGGTAGCTCCGAACGATGGTCATATAGAATGCCCTAATGGATCAAACTATAAATCAAAATGCACTTTTTCCTGTGCAAATGGCTTTCAGATGGTTGGATCGTCACATCTCCAATGTTTGTCTTCTGGAAAGTGGACATCGTCAGTACCTATATGTCAAGGTAAAATGAATGCTAAAATTGTAAACAGTACCATATACTGTGCTATAGTGTAGAATATTATATGAGTCATATGGCTATAAATATTTTGGAAAAAATAAAAACACTAACAACTTTTGGGCATAGGTGAAAAAGAACTACATTTAGGAAGCTAAAATTGTTCCTTTAAGTCATAAAGAATCCAACCCATCTTGGAACCTATCTTTATGAGGAACAATTTTAGCTTCCTAATGTAGTTCTTTTTCACCTATTCCCAAAGTAAATATATTCACACACACCCTAACATTTTAGTTGAAGACACTGGATTGGAATCCAGTGTCTTCAACTAAATAGTTGGGGTAGGTATGAATATATTTACTTATAATGTTAGTGCTTTTGACTTCTACCATTGTATAGATTCACCAAGCTCACAGAAACCCTTTTATAGATTTTTTTTTCTATCATCACTTTACACAAAAGTATCTAAAATGCTAGCAGTTTGTGGGCTAACATATGCGTTTCTTAATTGCAGCTGTACAATGTCCACCTCTTGTTGTTCCCGATAATGGAGAGATAAAATGCCAACAAGGTTCCAGATATAAATCACAATGTTCTTTTACCTGCCGGAAAGGTTTTACATTGATTGGATCATCTAATCTCAGTTGTTTATCTTCTGGAAAATGGACATCAGTTCCTCCCAGATGTGAAGGTAATTTTCAATTTATGACATGCATGATTATGTTCTTACCCACCCTACAAAACCTCTACATATTGGTATGGAGCTTCACTAGATGGTATCATGTCCTAATGCATGATTAGGTATATATAAAGAATGGATGGAAACATTGAGCAGAACAACCTCTTACCAGGCTCACAATATGCCATTGACATAACGAGATTGTAGAATTTTTCCTGCAGAGCTCTGACTTATCAACAAAAAACTGCTGTGTGGTTATGTTCCGAAACACTTTACACATAACCAACATATGTGTTTCAGGGGGACCAGATAGAGAGCTAGACAACACAAGGCATTTATCAACAATAGCACATGTGTGTAAATGTTAACTTTTACATATTCCAACCTACCCTGAAACGACAGACTTAGGGATGATTCAAACTTCAATACATCCATTCAATATTTGTCTTTACTTGCACATGGTTGATAAGTAATATCTTTTCTGATTACTTTCACAGCTTTAAAATGTGAAGTTCTTATGGCTCCATCATTGGGGAGTATCAATTGTACTCACCTTTCAGGAGAATTCGAGTATGGATCTGTGTGTACATTTGACTGTGGGTATGATTTGTTACTGAATGGAACAAGAACTGTTAAATGCGACAGCAGTGGAAGATGGAGTACAGAACCTCCAACATGTGAAGGTAAATATAAATAAAAACAAAAAGAAATATTAATTACAGTTTTTTTATCCTTTTTGTGTGATTTGTTTGTTTTGAATCTTTTTAATCCTAAGTCCCTTTCATTTTTTTAATGTTGCAGTAGTAAATAGGCCAACCGCCTCCCAAACATACCTAACGATAGGAGCTGCTTCTACAAGTGCCTCTGTCATGTCAGCTGCCGGCCTTCTTATATGGCTTGTAAAACGTGCCCGTAAAACAGGTAAGATCATTTTGAAAAAAAAAAAAAATTTCTGTATTTAGTAGAACAAAAACAATGCAGTAGCTTACACTTCACTGGTCTAATTTCAGTTAGCTGAAATCTTCCTGTGTGATACTATTGTCATTGTACATTATCACTGCTCATAGTACTGCTTAAATAGTCTTAAAAGCAACATGGAATTTTATAAGTAGCGATTCTAATTTTAATTAATAACATTTTCTTCTTTTTTTCCACAGCAAAAAAATTTACCCCATCAAGGTAAGTTAATAGCTTCTATGCTGAATTTACTTTGAATATTTATTTATGTTATAAAAAAAAGATCTCTAATATACATATTCATCTCTTTACAGCAGTTATCAAAATCTTGAAGCAACAGGTGTTTACCAAAATACCAGCGATGGCAGTGATATCGTATAAAAAACGGTGAGGAAAATTATCAAAGATATACATTTTAAGTTAAATGGATATAGTAGGAATTTATTAGTAAATGGACAGATAAAATAATTTCTTCCAATGAGTTGTATTTGACACAATGTACAATATATTTTAAGTGGCATGCTATTTTAGATTTATTACAGTGCAGTCTTTTACTATTTTGGTGGAGGGGTATTTGGGTTATGATACAATTAAGACATAGCTACAGTTAAAGCAAAGGTATTATAGGGTTAAGCTGATTATTATTTTTGAAGGTTTAGATTAGATCTGATTGTTACTTTGATATTAGACCACACTGGGTTTTGGGGTGCCAACGTGCTGTGGAAAAAACTAAGCAGGTTTGTGGAAGTGCCTGTTTACCCTCATAAAGTTTGCAATGTTTGAAAAGCTTACAGAGTATAGTATTTTGACCATTGATTTTGATTCCTTTACAATACAAAATCTTTTCATAGGGGTAGAGTAAGGGTTTGCTCATTGGATTTATGTAATGCTACCGTCATTTTTAGATTTTCTAAAAATACATTGTAAATAATAATGTATTGTAATAGTATGAATATTAATAGGATATTACTTTTGGTATTTTACAGGTTTACAGAATTGTTGAACCAAAGCGATGCGTTATTTTCAGACCTAATATGTATATGATGATGCAAACATGGTACTATTGTATTTTACAGATCTGCTGTCATTTACATCTTGCAAATGTTCACATTTAGAATTCTGATCAGACAAATATAAACCATCCAGTTACTACTAATGTAACACTTCTAGAATAGAGAAATGACTGTGCACTAATATGAACATGCTATGGGGGTTTATTTATTTAGAAGTAGAACATGTAGCCATAGAAGCTTATGTGATGACCCTTGATAGTTGCTAAACAAGGATTAAAACTATCCAAGCAGATTGTAATAACTAGTGTGTGTAATATCGTTGCACATCACATGCATGTCTGCAAAAAATTACTATTCAAAACATAGTTTTTTTGCTTGCACATGATTGAGTTATTAAAATAGGTTAGCACACTCAATCACTAACATTAGTGAACTTACAATGTTCACATAAAAGGTATTAATTTATTCACCCTCAGTATTGAGACTTTTCTACTTTCAGCTTTGATTTTCCTTCTATACCAAGCTGTGTCACTTGTAGTGACATGAACAATGTCTTTTAATACAACAATAATTGAGCAAAATATTCATATTCTCAAACAGCTCGTGTAATATGTATGATGTCAAATGTAATATTGTCTATATTGGAAAATAAGAAATGCTTAAAAGCATAATAACAATGTACCTGTTTATAACAGTAAAACAAGTCCTGTCATCCCTGTGGGATAATATACATTTATATTGTGATACTATGTTTATTTATTAAAGGAATAGGGGCATATTGATTGTGTAAACGTGCCTCTGAAAATACTAGTTTTGTAGCTGTCTGGTCACAGCAAATGTCTGTATCCACATACTTGTGTTCTTCTGTTACATTTATAAACAATCACACAATGTCATACCAATATTGTTTGCTTTATTTGCCCATAAACACAAATGAAGACTGAAATGTAATGCGACAGAACAATCTCAAAAATAGTATAAATAAATAGATTACATATATATACAAAAATATATATATTAAATAATTTAAATGAGGCTCTGAAGGATCACTGTAAGCAACCTGTTTTGTAAAACAGGTTCATGAAAACCACAAGAATCTGAACATTTCTAGGAAATAATGCCCTTTATCTACATTTTATGTCTTTAAAAATCACCTGAATCATCTTCTCGTGTCACAAAAAAAAAAAAAATATTCAGCAACTAGAGAAAAAAACAAATAGATCTAAGAAGTTTAGGACTTAAGCAGAAGTTATTATATAATCACCTTACTACTGGAACTTTTTTATACATCCCTTTTAATAAATATTAAATTATGTTGTATTATTGTAAAAGAACACTTGAATTTACAATGTTTAAAGTGTGTATTGTTATAATATTTATATGTATTTATTGTATTATGTGGTTTATTTTTTGGTAATTTTATTATTGTAAAACATTTATATGAATAAAGTATTTCACAGAAATAACTACTTTGAATGTGAATATTTTGTATCTAGAATGTATACTTTGAGTTATAAATTTGCAGTGTAGAAATTAGCAGCAGGTTGTTTGTATACTCCAAATTGGCATGTATAGGAGGTCACTCATCTCACTCGCAAAGTGAATGCTAATTTCCAGAATTTAGTCATATTCTAGAAAAAATGTATTATTTTTAGCTTTTTTACACATAATTGGGTATTTAAAGCGAACACTATATATGTATACAGTTGACAATTGAAAATCTGGCCATCGATAATCCGGATCCTTCAGTTTTCCGGCATGAATTCTGAGGTGCATTTTCAATACAGGGACTGTAGTACACTGTTTGGCCACTTATGTTGTGGTGGCGTTGTTCTGCAGAAACATCTGTTATGTCTTGCTTGCTAAACTAAATACAGACTGAGACGTTCATAACATTTAGTTTAAATACTAAACATTTACTGTTCCAGGTGAACAGTCTTCACTCCATTTGTAAATTTACCAGTGATCATTCTTGGTAAATTCCTTATCTCCCTAATGCAATTAATTGGTGCATTGGTGCAAACACATACATTATTTTGTTTTTCTTCTTTGTATTTCTTTTAAACTGTGAACATTTTATTAGTCAATTTTGTCAGATCTTACATTTACTTCACTCAGTAAACAAATAGGTTAAAGAAATGTTATCACATTTCCTATGTTATAAAGAAACAAATATCAAAAGAAGACAGTTGGAAATTTCACAACTTTGTGACAACAGGAAGTGCAATGAAAGCTTTTAAACCAGTGAGCTGAAACTTTAAAATTGCAGAGCAGCAAGACTCAGTTTGCTTTTCAGGTTCCATATAGGGCTATACTAGCTGCAAACCATGATGGTAAGTCCATGCTTTCCCTACCGTAATGTATCTTTTCTTTTTTTACTGTTTTTTTTTTGTAACCTACATTGCACAAAATACATTTGAAGTATATATTTAATGTAGATGAAGTGTCAGCAGTGTTTTTTGTAAGCTTAGCACATCTAAGTACTGACACAAATCTCTAAAATTTCTCTGTGAACTACATTTTATCCCCTTTATTATGGAGATAGGAGGATGAGCTTCCTATCCTAGGGTGTCAATGCCATTACTCCTTTGATACAGTATTGTGGGGATTCGAGTGGGAGTATGAGTGTTGTCATCCTAGGAAAAGTAGCAGGTTACTGACAGGACCACCAGGTGAAAATAAAGAAAAAATAAACCGAATAAAACACTAATTAAAACTGCATGCAAGAACTGGTAAGTAATAATATATATTATGTTTGTTGCTTCTAGATATGCTGTATTTCTTGGTTATTCCCTATTGTATTTTAATAAATTAGACTTTAAATGTAAAGGGTTAGTGTACATTCCTTAGATTCATCTCCATAAAAAAGCTTCTCAATTAAAAAAAAGGTATTCGATGCACATAGTCTTCAGCTTCCCCATTTCATAATTTTTATATTTTGGTGGTGATGCTTGCAAAATCTATACATTTCTGGACGCCACGATTTTAAAACCTGGCTACTGCCTCTCACTTGTCACCAGTTGACTGTTTCTCCTTTCTACGCAGGTTTCATTTACCCAATTTTAGTTGTTTCAATTTTCTCATTTATTGAGTTCCCAACTGGCTTCCTCATCTTTCCTCTAATCTTTCTTCTTCTTCCTCTATCCAAGAGTAAGAAGAGATGTATTTAGATATAACTGGACACATCTAGCTATTTGATTGTTCGCACTGTCCCCTGAGGAAGCTCATAAGGTGAAACAGGTTGGTACTTGAGACCAACTACATTTACTCTTCACTCTATTTTTTGGAATTTATGCCTACAAACTCAGTCAGAAGAAATGTATTTAGTATCTAGTCCTATCCACCTCACTGAAATAGATAGGGTGAGGATTATACTTTGTTTTAAAATCCACATTGTTGTTGGGAATATGAGTTAATCCTTTTAATCTGTATACTTTTCAGTAAAAACCCCTACTACTCTCATCTCTATTTTCCCTTTATCTTCACATCAACTGAAAGTCTACCAAGTGTCAACTAGCTCTTCTGTATGGTAGTAAAAAAATATAGTAAACTATTTCATATTTGTCAATGTGCTGCTAAAGCTAAAACTGTGGCCACTTGTGAAAGAAAAATTAAAAACATCTAATCTAGATCATAATGACATGGATGACTTGGAGATAATTTATCAATCATGTACCCTAACTTTAAAGTCTAATTGAGCCTTTAAAAAAGCCCAAAGTATTTTGGGTGCATACAAAACACCTACCCGCTGTCAGCATGCTGCCCCTTAGGTTTCTATGTGAAAGCACTGTTTTTTTTCAGATGTTTGGCACAACCCATACTAATTTATACCTATATTACTGCAATCGGCATGTTTCCTGCTGACTGATGAGCTCTGGATATGACTCAGCAGGTGGAGTGCTGGACTTCTGTGGAAAAACATCTGCTTACCCACAGACAGCAAGGGTTCCACATCAGTGTGCTGGCACAGTAAAGGCTTCTCTATCTGGCTTTGACTGCTTTAGAAATAAAGACATTTAACATCTTTTGTTTTTAAGCATCTCGAGTGTATATGTAGGTAAATTAGAGGTATATTTGAGCTTTATGACCTAAACTACACTTTTGATTTTGCCAAGATGCATATTTTATTGAAATCAAACACAATTTGTAACACATTATACACTGTATCTCTTCCCATTTAGCACAATGAGCCTGATTTAATAAAGTTCTGAACCTAAATCAGTGAAGCTGGGTAATCCAGCAAATCTGGCAAAGATCTGGTCCAGGATTAAAAACGATTGCTAACAAATTGAAAATTACTTTTAAGCAATCCATTCCAGGTTTGCAGGATTGCCTAGCTTCACTGATAAAAGTGTATTTTGTCCAGCCTTGGAGAGCTTTATTAAATCAGGCCCTATTCATGTGAATGTGAGCTAATGTATACATACATATGAACCAGTGCTAGTTGAGATTTTGTTCTGATCCTTCCCCAAAATTTCAACGAGAAAATCCATCTGGCCCAGTCTGGTTTCAGGATGAAACTGTTGTTATGAGCATATGTTTATATCTGGTGACCAATAGCTTTAAATGGAATTTAAAAGATATTTCTCTTGCACTAATATCACTACTTCTGAGCCCTCTTCTTGGTCCTGAGCGAGTCCTTAATATGGACACCCAAAGAAGGACCCCACCTCTTGTCAACAGAAAAGTGAAGACTTGGGAGTGGAGCTTCACATGACAGCAGTTTTAGGGGAGTATAAAAATCCTTTAGATTTAGGAATATTTATCAATTAGATTTTCCAGAGATTACCTTTAAAGGGGTGCTTTCAGTTACTTGACTAGATGACTAGCCTGCCTGAAAATATTTCTGAAGTGTCACAATAAATATCAACAGCAGCATTTTTCATTTTTTTTACATGATGTGTATTATCATAAAAATCAGGCCTTAAGCTCCTGTCATGTGAATAGGTTCATTATCACTCATTCCAGTAAAGAGTCTTTTATCCTCTTTAATATATCCTATCTATTTTTGTTTCCAACCCGTGCATTAGTCCACTTTCCTGCAGCATCTAATAAAGGTATCAGATTGTCTCCCTCTAAGCCTCTGGCTAAGTGCACAGGTTAGAATAAAGTTGCTGGAGATTTTATTGTTTCCAGCGACAGCAGAACCAGTTTGTAAGTGGGAGTTTTTTTGGGTGTTTGTAAAAGTGTCTAGGTTTTTAAAGCAGGCATTTAAAATGCTTTTAAAGGCCTGTAGACCCTTTGCTCCCATTTATTTCAATGGAAGTGATTATGTGCATTTTTAGGCATTTATAAGTGTTTACAACAGTTACCAGCAAGCTCTTAAATGCTCAAAAATGTGCCTAGCATATTGGAGTGAATGGAGTTTCAAACATGGGCTTTAAAACACTCAGGTTAAAAGCTGGGGAAACAGTCCATGTAGATTATGGCCCTGATTTATGAACGTTCTCCAGAGCTGGAGGGAATACACTTTCATCAGTGAACTGGGTGATCCAGAAAACATGGAATGGATTTTTAAAAATCATTTGCTATTTGTTAGCAAATGTTTTGAATCCTGGACCAGATCCATTCCAGGTGTGCTGGGTCATCCAGCTTCACTGATGAAAGTGTATTCTCTCCAGGCGTATCATTTTCCACAAACACAATTATTTGACTATTTATATTTTGCTAAAGACCACTTAGATAATATATAGCATTATTAGACTGGCAAAAAGCTGAATGTTTTGTGACTCTATTGACTTTATTTGGAGGTAATTAGGCCTGCATGCCAACCTTTTATTAAAGTTTTATGTGGTACCAAAGACAACAAAACAGTACACATAGATAAACAAAAGGAAATGAAACAATGTTAACTATTTGCACCTAGCGGCAGATGGCACAGTTATGTGAGCAGGACAACCAAGTATCACACTATAGATGTCTCCAAATAAAGATATAATCTCTCAAAATGGAGGAGACAACTAAAGGTTAAGACATATATTGTGATAGTCAAAAGACTGCAATGGCAGCAAACTGAATAAACAAGAAACAGAAAAAAGAAACGTGAGACAGTTAGGTAAGAAAGGGTTGAGGGGAAGAGACCAGAACTATTCTGCATAGCACAGGCCAAACTCTCGCTAAATAG
Source organism: Pyxicephalus adspersus (assembly GCF_032062135.1). NCBI lineage: Eukaryota > Metazoa > Chordata > Amphibia > Anura > Pyxicephalidae > Pyxicephalus > Pyxicephalus adspersus. The sequence goes on along the minus strand of NC_092865.1, from coordinate 41,208,529 downwards.
CCCCCCAAAATGGGGGAGGCACATTTATTTACCCAATAAGGTGTAATCAAAGTCTCTAGGGAGATAATAGTCCTTGAAGGAGGTGCAAATCTTTTGGAAGACTTTAATTGTTCTGCGGAGTCCAGTCACCATATTCTCATAGAGAATGGCCAACTTAAAAGTTTTATGTAAAATTTGATAACTAGTGGATGTAGCATTGCTGCCTCAAGGCTTGGATATCTTGCAATGTTTATAGGAGAAAGGAATTCTAAGCTATGTTTGGATACACTTCAATAGAATGTAAGGATCACTGTAATGTCAAAAATAACGGAGTTTTAAAGTATTAAATGATTTACAACAATGAAAGAAATCAATGGCATGCTGAATCAGACTAAGGAAAATCTGTATTTAGAAATGACCAAACCACAGCTCCGACTTCAAAGCAACTAAAATGCTGAGGTGTGATATAAAGCAGGTTGTTTAAGTCATTCTAAAAATAGACAAGAAACTGAAAGAAAATAATTAGAGGTACAAATATTAGGTGCATAATATTTCAGAATTCTCTAAAGCATTTGAAAGTACATGACTTTGTAAAATGCTAATATTTATTTTAAATAAGGCTTTGTTAAATAAAAAAATGCATTGTAATAAAAATAAAGAATCTATTTAACTTAAGGGGGATAAAGATTTTCTTATAACACATACAGGTATATCTTATTAGAACTGCAAAGATTCTCACATAAACTGCAGTTTTATATCTGGATATGTTTTGAATCTTTGTTATATAATTCTAAACTTGGTTTCTCTTGTATTCTTGTAAACTTGTATTCACGTCTGACAGTAAAATATATTTCATGTTAAATATTTATATTTTAGAATTCAGAATTTTAGAACTGCATATTGCATAATGTTTCCTAGGACAAATATGTAAATGGGACATAAGTAAAAAATCATCTTTGATCAACATCGGTCCACATCTTCAATCAGCAAACTGGCAACTTTGGATGCCATATGGTCTCATTTGATTGGCCCTTCTACTGAATAAATTCAGAGATGAGAGTATATAGTATTCTATATTGCTATTTGAATTTGCCTTCAACTTTTGCTTTAATTGTGGCTTTAATTTAATTTACAGTTTTACTGATTTCAATTTGTGAACTGGAGTTCACTGATTAAAGAGGAGTAGTAAACCAGGAACCAATAAATCACAAACAGAATCACCCACACCCTAATCCCCCATAAACCACCACTATATTATTTTTGGAGGTGGAAGTATGGTATGAATGCTCTTCCCTCCTTTCTACAGACAAAAATCTTCATGGGACATCAGGCATCGGACGGATGAATGGATTATCATAAGACACTTGATATATTCACTTACTATGTTAGAATAATGTATATCAATGTGCCCATACCTCCCACCGATCTAGTTGTCCAGGGCAGCATTTGACTTTGTTCAAGTATAACTATCCAACATTGCCTAAAGTCTATCTTTAGAAATACAAGATTGTTCTTTTCAAGGACAATGGCTGTCTGGTGTATGATTGACTATTTACACTGACATGACATGTCTTCAGAGTTTGACAATTCAGGATTCAAAATACATAGTTATGCTACAGGTATTCATTGGTTGAATGATGTAGTTTTCCCTGTGATTCATTCACAGACGACTTTAAAATGTAAAGAAATTATGATTATCCTCAATCGCCTTTGTGCCCACACTGGCCTAAGTTTGCTAGAGATTTTAAAATCTTTGTTAGGAAACAACACTAAAATGTTTTTGCTCAATTCTACAACTCCGGATATGCTGATTTGCTAATAGATGTGTTCTACAATAACCTGATAATATATATTTCACAACTAACAATACCGTAATCACAATGTATTATTTCAGCTAACAGTAAGCATGCAGTTCTGATGAACTTGAGGCCCTTTAATTATAATAAATATATTAACTGGAGCTAAACTCACATATTTTCTTTTTAAATTAGAGTAGTAAGGCTGGTAAGTTTATTATTGCACATGTCTTGCTCAACTGAATTAATACAATCAGTATTATATACCCCTAATTTTTATTTTCAGGGTATTAATTAGGTACAAGGGGGTAAACCAGGAACAGTTAGAGTGAGGAAGACAGGTCTAGATGATACTGGACATTCACCAGCCAAGAAATGAAGTGGATTCTACATCGTGTGCTGTAGCTTCTATTAAACTCAAAGCCTGGAATGGATTTGGCCTAGGAATTAAAACATTTGCCAATTGTCCAGGTATGCTGGGTCATCCAGGTTCTCCCATAATAGACTATCTTCTCCAGTCTTGGAGAGCATTAACAAATAGGGCCCAAGGAGTAGAGAAATCAAAATTAGTATTCATTAAAGTATAGAAGCCTGTATAAGATGGAAGGTATGGCTAGAGTTCAAATTTCAATCTCTGGCCAACACTGAGGGAAATAAATAAAAACACACATTTATTAAGCATTAAGCAAAAACATATCAAATAATAACATTTTAATAATGTAACTGAATGAAGTCACTTTTTAAATTAGGTCACAACATACTTTACAGTAATAGCAAGTAAATAAAAAAGTGACATACACATATCAGAAAATTCAATAAATGCACCAAACTGAAGGTAATTTCAAAGAGACTAGCACTACATTTGGGAAAATCGACCCTAAATAATACCCTAAAAATTAATGTGAACATATTTTACTTATTGAACTTTCTTTAATGTTTACACGTTAGTGTGGTTAGAGAGAAAGGGAAGAAGGGTGTGAAACTGATACACCAGATAAAAAGATTAAACACCTTCCTGAACTCTCACACCCAAACACATTTGCCTATATTATTTTTGTGATACAACTTGTTTTCCTTTATGTTACTGTTAGTTTTTGGTACTGAGACACTTCAATTTTCCACTCTATATACTTGCATCTTACAGATGTGCTCTGACATCAAAACACTTTATAGTCAAATGTGAATGGGTATATACTGTATATAAATATATTTTGTAGAATATATGAGAAATACACATCACATACCCTCAGTTGGGTTAGTTACTTGCAGATTAAGCACTTTGTCAGCGGGATACCAACCTGCTCCGCCTCACTTCTCTCTAGCCCATTACGAATATTTACAGCTCCTTACTAGCTAAACAAGTCTTAAAACCACATGCTTATGTGACTAATTGGAAGAAAGTCCTGCAGAGCACATTGAATTTGGAAACATGGTGTTCAGTTTGGGATTTCACTGCCAGGTGCCTTACTAGCAGCAGTGGAAGCGAACTACAAAGTTCTTATTCTATGGTACATGGTGATTGTCAGGCTATGCAGATTTACAGGTACCTCCACTGGTTTGTGTTGCAGAAGCTGTCATTTTATGGTTACCCTATTCCACATCTGGTGGGATTGCCCTAAGATACACAAATTTTGAATGTAAGTTTTTCAACTAGTCTATACAGTTTTTGGTAAATCAATTCCTAAAGGCCCTAAAGTAGCCCTCTTAAATGTCAAGTCTGACCATTGCACTTTCTTCCAAATCTGATTGCTTCAATTTATTTTTACCACCGCAAAACAAGTTCTGGCTAAAGCTTGGAGTTCCACTCCACCCTCAGTTGCTCAGGTGAAACGGAAAATGCCACGGTACCTCACTTACGCAGTATGTCAGCTACCCTGAAAGATTTATTGGTAAAATTTGAAAGGGTCTGGGAACCATGGATAACGCATTACCTACCACCAGATTTGTCAATGTTAACCATATAATCTATAATGCTGCACATACCCATGACAAAGTGTTTGCAGACTAATGCCGTGGTCCCCACAGACATTTGGGATGTTTTAAAGTACCTCCAAGCCGATTGCCTCCCCTTTACCTGCTTCCACTTTCTTATGTCTTGTCTGGTTTATTTTGATTTTGGTTTTCAATTTGCTCATCCTGATTGTTAGGGCTTACTTGCAATGGTACTGCATTGTATTTCTCTCTTTTATATATATGCTTAGATTGTAATTAGGATGATGGAATATCCCCCTCTAATGTTCCACTTGTCCACCCATCCCAATGTATTTGTTCCCCACAGGTGTCTTGATTTGTCTCCTTTTGTCTATTATGCAAAATGTTTGTATACTTTATTTGAAAATTATTAATAATATATTTTTGAAACTGAGACCAGGGGTAGAGGCCAAGTGTGGCTCAGACAGAAAGGTGTGTAGCCTGTGAGATGGGAGCAGGTCTCCCATAGTTTAGGGTCTGGTAGACCAGAGCTAGGAGGATAAGTTTTGTGTTGCTGACACCACACTTGCAAGGGAAAACAATTTTGTTTGTTTGCCTTTTTCTTTGTTTAATAAATAAAGGCAGGAGCCCTAAAGAGACGCTGATAACTGGAGTTGCCATATTGTTGCTGCTAATAGTGGCACTATTTTTTATTTATTATTTTATTTATTATTTTATATTTTTATTTTTTATTACTTGTTTATTTTAATCCTAAAACCAGAATTAGTAACACTGGATGTCAGTCATTACCTTTTTTTGTTTCTTAACATTTAGTAACTGTATTCTTTTTTCCAGCTGTGCCATAGAGCAAAATGCCAGTCATTTGCTCTGCCCTGGATGAACCACAAAGCAGCCACAATCATTGTGTTTTACATTGGTATGTATTTTATATATTGTTTTTTAATGTTTTACGGTAATCATAATATATTATGTCTGATAATTAAACATTTTTCTTATGAGGTATTATTAGGTTTTAAAGTACCCATGCCCATGTGATAACAGTAACCTGCTCTCAGTGGGGAACATGTTAAAAAACTTTGTTTAATCAGTTATAATACCCCCTAAAATAGGCAGAGCGGGCAGCATTTACCTGTACTTTTCTTTTTTCCATCAACTTTACATAGCCATGAACTTTATATATCTGCTGAATTCATACATACCTAGTATCTGGCTGTTAGCTTTCAACACTTGCTGCACTTATTGTTTTTTTTAAAGCTATGGGAACACTTCTACACAGGTAGCACAAAATATATTTGCACCAGTTACTAATTTCATCATACTAAAATAATGGAATTCAAGTATTAATTTTAAGTATACTCCCTTCCAAGGGGCATGGATTACAGAAAACACCTAGACTACAGCTGGCCATAAACATTATTAGTATGCAGCACAATCTGACCACTTTGCTGAATCTTGAAAAATACTTTACAGAGGTGAGATGTAAATACAGAGGTGAGATGTAACATGAATTGTTCCATCAAATCACCATCACACCCCACCCCAAAAAAATCTGGTTACAATAATAGGCCCAGGGGCCTTGAAGTTAGCTGTGTCATGACATAAACATATGATTTTAGTCTGAAAATCAAAAACTGCCTGATAATCTCTACATGAGACATAAAATATGAGCCCAACATTATTTCTTCCCAATTTGAACCTTTATAAGACATATTGTTATTCTAATGTATTGCACCTAGGTATTCTTAAAGAATTGGCTCGGTTTACTTTAATAGATAATAGAATTCTTTCCTCAACCCCAAAAGAAATCTAATAGGGTTTAATTTTTTTTTACGAATACCAATGACAGTTCTCTTTTGTACATTTGGAAAAATATATTTTTTTAAGCAATCTACTGAATGGGTTAGAGCAGGGGTCGTCAAAGTTTAATAACCACTAGGCCATTTATGGGGTGGGCGGGAGCACACTAGGCCAGAATCACTCTAATGGCTCCGCCCACCACCAGGGACCACCCCTAAAGTGAAATCCCTCTCATCCGTACGCATTGCGGAGAAAGGGATTTACCTTCAAGAAGCTTTCCCTATTTACCGCGGCGGCCGAAGTATCAACGCAAACTGCAAGGGGGCGGCACCGTAGCTTCAGCAGCTCCGGTAGTTCCTAAGGCCCCCTGGTCAATCCGCTGGCAACCCAAGGCCCTGGAGCCGTGGTTTGCCAGCCGGCATTAGGCCAGATCGGCCAGGGGGCATTAGTCCAGAACGAACTACCGGCTAGGCTGTATCTGGCCTAAAGGCCAGAGTTTGCCGAGCCCTGGGTTAGAGCTATATAGCTATTCTACACTGTAACAGTTCTTACTGTAAAGATGCATTTTGTAGAGGTTAAGCTTCTTCATTTCCAGGTACAAAGACTTTTTTTTTGTCTTTAGCAAAGACAATCAAGTGAACTTTGAACTTTCAAGTGAACTTTGCACTAAGTTTAGTGTACAAATCATTTGTGTAAAATGTAATTATGGGATATCCATCCTTAACCGCCTCTACATTAGAGAATATATTTAGTTCAGTGAAACTTTCCTATTAGATTATGCCTTGTACTTAACTTGATTGCCCCTCTCTGTATTCTTCTAAAATCAACAACATACCCTCATTTTTTGAACTGGTGTATAAAACTAAAATGCTTATTCATAATGAGTTCATGCTAATGATTTCTGGAAAGGTATTAATATGCTCTCTGGAATTTGCTGCTGAAATGAACACACATTAAAGAAAAGAACATCAGATATCTTAAAACAGCTGCCAGAAACTGATCTGCCCAGCAACTTCGACCAGTCCTTTGTCAGAAGTTGAACTATCTAGTGAGACTATATTATACATTCTCTTGGACCCGCCATTAGTGGCCGCTGGCATTCATTGATGCCTGTAGTAATTGCTTCGAACACAGTGGCCTTTTACCTCTATTGTCTTACACTTCAATGAAAAAACATATACATTAAATTTAAATAATATTCCTATATCTAAATGTGACAATTGTGTTTTTGTGTCAGTTTCATTTACAGTTTCTGTGACCTACTGTTGGACTTACCATTACTCCACACATGACATGACCTATGATATGGCACGGAAGTTTTGTCAGAATGAATACACTGATCTTGTGGCCATACAGAATAAAAAGGAGATTGAATACCTAAAAGATAACATTCCCAGACATAAAAATTACTATTGGATAGGAATAAGGAAGATCAATGGTGTATGGACCTGGGTGGGAACTAAGAAGAATCTAACAGAAGAAGCAATAAACTGGGGTGAGGGTGAACCAAATAATAAAAAGAATAATGAAGATTGTATTGAGATATATATTGGAAGAGAAAAGGATCCAGGGAAGTGGAATGATGATTCCTGCAGAAAGAAAAAACGTGCACTTTGCTATACAGGTAAGAAATATATATTTTTTTTACATATGATATAAGTGATGTCACATGTCCATTACATATTCTTTTAAATAAACACTTATATGTTACAAAATCATCTAACAATTTGCATATATAGCAGTACATTCATTTGTTGATAAATTAAACATCTGATATGGTGTATCCACCTACCAATTCATGTCCTGGCTGTGAATTAATTCACTTTGAAAGGTAAATACAGATAATTTGTGTAATAAAATGTTACTATTGTGCAGCAGATCGATCCAGCTGGGCCACCTGTTGATTCTGCTGGATAAAAAAATTTAATTTCCACATTAGCTGGTCATGCAAATGATGCAATCATCAATAAACAGTGTCTACCTTTACAAGAAGTAATTCATGAGATCATTTTGATGCAGCAGAAGAGCCATCCAAAAGGCAATAGTAACAACCTTTTTGAGCTGCTTGTCTATAAAAGATTCACTGACTACCTGGACACCAACTCTATCCTTGACCCACTTCAGTCTGGCTTTCAAGCTGCCCATTCCACCCAAATAGCTTTTTTTAAAGTCTCAAGGCATCTTTTCCCTCCACCTTCCCCTTGATCTTTCCTTTGCTTTTGACACTGTTCATCTCCCCCTTCTCATCCAAATCATGGATCCTCTCTTTGCAGTTCTCTTCAGTGGCTTCGATTTCACCTTAGAATTAAATTCAAACTCCTGTGCTTTGCCTTCAAATCCATCCACAGTTCGTTTCCCACTTACCTTTCTAACCTGGTAGAAAAATACACCCCATGCCTCCCTTCCCTCCTCCAATAACCTTCCGAATACTTCCTCACTTGTTACACGCATGGCTCCAAGACTTTTCTAGAGCTGCCCTGACTCTCTAGAATGGTCTTCCTTGTCCTATTCAGCTTGCTCCTACTTTCTGGTCCTATTAAAAAGCGCTCAAAACCTATATTTTCAAATATTGCTATCTATCTTCTTCTGCCTCTTAAAAATCTCACTACTTTCCACTATTCCACATCCCTCCTCTTATTGTGTGATACTTCCACCACCTCCTAGATTGTAAGCTCTTTGGGGCAAGGTCCTCGCATCCTTCTGTGTCACTGTCTGTATCTGTCATTTGCAACCCTTATTTAATGTACAGCACTGCGTAATATGTTGGTGCTATATAAATCCTGTTTATAATTATTATTATTATTATTATTATTATTAATAATAGTAACAATAAAAATAACCCAAGGTATTGCCCAACTTAAGGTATGGTACAGTAACATTGTGGCAAAGTAAGATTTTAAAGAAAGTCTAAGGTTTTAAGAAGGTGCTAAACCATGTTCATTTCTGGATATAAGGCCATGATATTTGCTTCTAAGACAGGCCTGTAAAACCATTAACTTTTTATATGCAAAGGTTTAGGCACACTTTTTCCTGATTCTTGCTCACTGCCCCCCAGACCCCAGAAGTCAAGTAAAAAATAGTGGTACCATAAACAAGAGGCTAAGTAATTTACATGAATTGTCTTATGAGATTAAATGATTTTTGTTTTTTTGATTCATACTTTTTCTTCAGCATCATGCAACAGGACATCATGCAGTGGCCACGGAGAATGCATTGAAACAATAAACAACTTCACCTGTGCCTGTGATGCTGGATTCTATGGAGATAACTGTCAACATGGTGAGATATTTAATTGTTATACTAACTGTGCTTTATAGATATTCCCACTGGCTATAACATGAATGGTGAATCCTAGTCAAATAAGGCATCTTGCAACCTAAAGCGGACAATAAAATGTACTTGACCTTTTTTAGTTTTTGTTGGATTTAACCTTTTGCAGCAGTATGCAATAACAAATACTACTGGGATTTAGCACAACTTTTGTTGTTAGCTAAGACAAGTAAGAGTATCTGCCCAGCTGTCCTATATATAGTCCTATATATATGTCGTATAGCCCCAATGTTGCTCAGCTGGCCCCTTGCTGATTAAATTGTCCTAAGGTTATCTTCAGACTAGTGGCGAGGTTGTGCTGTGGTTGCAGCTTCCTCACGCTACTGAACTGCTGCCCTGAAGATGGTGCTACATGAACAAATATCCCCAATAAAGAATAAATGAGGGCAGCAGTGAGCAATTCAGTATCACTCACTGCCACCTTCTATTAAATCTGCAAACACTGGTTCTTTAAAAACCAACACCTGCCTATCACACCACTTGGGGCAGGGAGCTAGCTGCCAGTAGCTGCATGGGATTGCTTGTTCCCACTGCCCTTACAGGCCAATATGGCGAAGTGTGGACTAAGCTTCCAGAAGACCAAGGACCAGGAAAGTCATGAGGGATGTGATTATTAAGGATATCAATGATATCAATCACCCTTTTGGTGTTATCACTGGCACGGTGATATGGGATGGTCTACATGGACAAGAAAAGGAAGTAATTCGGAGTGTCAGTTCGCCAAAATCTTTGTTGAAGATCTTTAAATTAGAATTTAAGGGGGCAATAGGCCTATAATTCGAACAGTCGGTGGGGTTGTTTCCTGGTTTGGGGACTACTGTCACATGGGAATTAAGCATAGAAGGAGGGATTGATTTCCCATTCATAAAGTCATTGAAGAGGTCCAAGAGGTAGGGTAGAAGGTAATTTTGGAAACTTTACCAGTAAAGATAGGTCAAACCGTAAGGTCTAGTGCCTTATTGGTTGGTAGATGTCCTATGACCTTAGTGATTTCTTCAATAGTTAAGGGACTATTACAGTTTTCTAAATGTACATTGAGGACCGTAGGCCATTTGGCACCAGTCAAGTAGGTATCAATTTTAGATTGTAAGGGGGGAGTGTTGGGTTTTGTGTACGGTTTGGTAAAGTTGAGAATAACAGGTCTCTAAACCGGAGGCTTTTTGGGAGGGGTCATATGAGGGAACTCTATTCTCATCCCTGATGGATGCTGGGGAAGATTGTGATTGAGCATCCCACAGTGTATGGACAAGAAGGATGTCTGCCTTATTGCTCTTGTGCTAATATAATTGGTTGGTATGTTGCATTATCCAACTGACCTTCCCCAGCTCTAAAGCTTGCAGTTTGGAGCGAAGCGAAAACACCTTACAGAGGAGATGCAGGGATGGTTTGTTAAACAGTTCTCTTCCTGCACACTTCAATGTTAGAGTGTGTTGGAGATTTGAGTCTCTTTTAAGGTAAGTACAGTTGTCAATACAGTGAACTCAAATAACAGTTTTGTAGGCTTCCCATAAAAGTTCAAGCATGTACCACTGAACCTTCATTTTCTGCAAAATCCTGCTGAAGGGCAGGGGATATGGCATTTTTGGAAACCTCTTGTTTAAGGAGGAAGTCATTCAATTTCCAATAGCAATCTCTATTTGCGGATGGAGAGATATAAGCATCTGGAGTAAATGGGGCATGAACTGACCAAGTGATTGGATGAATCTCTGAGGAGACGCTGTTGCGTAGTAGCGGAAGATTAGTAAAAAGGTAGTCAATGCGGGTATTTGTGCGGTGTGGTGTAAAGTAGGAGAATTGTTAAAATAAAGCGTGATGGATTCTCCAGACAACATATAATTTATAATGTCTGATTAGATATTGGAAGGAACGTGAGCTTTGTGTAACTAAGATGGAGGGCATGGAAGAAAGAATGGATAGGGAATCATATTTGGGAGAACAAGGTAGATTAAAATCACCTCCCACTATCAGGTTTGTGTGATCAAACTCTACCAACAAAACCATAGTCTTGGGCAGAAATTTAGTTTGGCCCGAGTTGGACAGATTACATAGAATGAGAGGGGTACCCTGGGGGGTCCCATGGAGGTATGAGGTATCTGCCATTTGGGTCCACTATGGATCTGAAAAGGTTACATTTAAATTGATCCCTAAGTAAAATAGCCACACCAGCCCTTTTCTGGTTTGGTGAATTTGCCATTTAGTTAGCCGGGTATAGATAGGAAGCGAGCTTAAAGGAGCCAATGTGATCAAGGTGGGTCTTTTGCAAGGTATCTTCCAAATACATTAGACATTTCAATTTTCTAAGAGCCAATTTCCTTTTAGTATCCTAGTTTAGGTCTTTAACATCAAAGGACAGAAAATCTAATTGTCATGAACACAAGAGTCCCCGAGTTGGGCAACTGGGATGTGAAAAAGGGGGGGTTTAAAGAGAAAGGGGAGAGGGGAGAAATAAAAACAACAACAAAGAACCAGTGAGGTGTAATAGCATCCATCATTCCAAACTGGAGCCCAGGGAACAAACCCAAATGCCAGGCAAAGAGACAACCCTATGGGGGGGCCTGAGGGGTCCACAAGTGCAATAAAATATCCATAAAGCATTATTTCCTGTGCCAGCATAAAGAAAAAGAGAAAGGCCTGATTTGTAGCTTACACATGGCCAGATCGACAAACAAGGCCATCAACTGTGGTCAGCAGAAAACATGGAATAAAACAAGGTTTATAACATTTCAGAAAATAGATTCTCACTCTTTCAAGCGATAAACCTTAAGGAGAGCTAGTGAGCAACCATCCACATACTCAAGTTGCAGAACCTGGGTATCCCTGTATGTAGGTAATTTTTGGCTGTCAATTCCCAAATCTCTTCAGAAATTGGGGAGGCCTTCCGGGAAGAAGTGTATGGTTCAATTTTCTATTCCGACCTGCTGTTAGGATGAAAAGGAACCCTGTCGATAGGGGATAAGTGGTGGAGTGGTGGCAATAGGCAAGGATGTCTCGGGAGAGGAGTCTTCTATGAAGTCCCTGATGGATGGTTGCAAAGCTCCAGGCTAAAGAAAAGGGTAGGGGGAACCTTCCCAACCTTAGACTTCTTTACTCTGCCCATAATCGTCGTTTCGAACGAATAAATTCATTGAGCAGAAATGTTTATACATATTTTTTATAAGTTTAGATTTATTGGTGGTAAAAAAGCATTAAACATGCTATTGAAGTCACACCATTTTTCATAAACATCTGTGTTTCCTGCACTGTTTACAGGCGTTTTATATATATATATATATACTAGCTGATAACCCGACGTTGCCCGGGAATTTATTTATTGCAATCTTATATTATACAGGAAAAGGAATCAAAAAAAGCTATGGTGATTTTCTTGTCTATGGTGTTGTTTCATTTTTTGCCTTTGATTGCACTTGGCCAATTGCCTTACGTTTTCTCGATGGCATTATTACAGGCCAGAAATTTGAAAAAGAGTCCAAAAAAAAGTATGTAAAAATATAAGCAAAAGGCACACTGTCACCGAGCAATACATTCACACATACATACATACATGTAAATATACCTCTGACATATACCACAGCATTGTACAAAGATCAGCGGTGCACTTACATGAGTCTGAGTCATATGTCTAGCAATTTTGGTTTAACCCCCCTAGCAGTAATCCCAACTGTACAGGAAAAGGAATCAAATAAAGCTGTAGTGATAAATCAAAGACATGTTTTACAGGTTTTAAAAGAATAAGTACAATATACAATTAAAATTTGAATGAAATGAATGTGGATGTAAATCCATGCTGTTGAACAACTGATGTGGCGCCCAATGATGTCATTTGGAAACATGAGTTGTATTTTCTGATGTTATTAAAATACTTGAGGTATTTGCTGATGTGTACTTCCAAAGTTCTTGTAGTGGTGTTTCCAGTTGGCAGAGTTTGACTTTTCCTTTTTTTGCAGCAAATACCAGGAGACTCTTATATACCAGTAGTCTTTATGTGGATCATAGTGGAATCCTTACAATGCTAAGCTAAAATGTTGTGCAGTCTGTGATCGTCTGGCTCTTTCTCTCTTTTCATGTACTCAGGTCTAACGCTGTTGTACTGTCTCTGAAGCTCTAGATGTAGTAGCTCTTTTTCTCATTTCCTGTAGTTGGGTCTCATGCTATAATTCAAAGGCCTATACAAATATATAACATCGATTGTACTTAATATACCCTGACAAACAAGCCTCCCACTTCTTTAGGGCCCAGTATTTAAGAAAGAAAGGGGGATAGCATATTTTTCCCGTTTAAATATTATTAATCCATCTTTGACAATTCAAAAGTATCCAAAAGTAAATTAGTTGCAGTTAAAACACAATACCCTACCAACTAATGATTTAACTCTAATAATAATTTTTTATTCTCTTGCAGTTGTATATTGTCCACATTTGTTGAATGAACCATTAACATATATGAATTGTTCCCAGCCTTGGGGAAATTTCAGTTTTGACTCCCTCTGCCAATTTGAATGTCCTGATGGATTTTACATGAATGGAACAGATCAGATCCAGTGTCTTGCTTCTGGGAACTGGAGTGAAGTCACTCCACATTGTTCAGGTACTAAATTCAAAAGGAAACGTTATAAAAATTAAAATGACTCTTCTCCTTACTCAAAGTCTGATTTTTAACAAAAAAGGGACCCTTGTAAAAATGAAAACATGGCTTTGTTTGCCTTTGTAAGCAGTGAAAATAAAAACTCTAGAAAAAAGACCACAGGAGATTTATGATGTATATCATAGGGTTATTAACTTTGAATAAGTAAGGTTCATGTTTAAGAGGTAATTGTATATTTAGGTGATTTCTTGAAACCCAGAATAAACAAGCAACCCTCAAAATGAATAACAGAAACAAAACATTTTACCTTTCCACACATAATAACTTTATTGAAATTAGGATTAATAGAGAAAGGCTTACCATTCTGTAATTCAGGCATTCGTTTGTATTATTAATTAATTTAAATAACAATATAAGTGGACCTAGAGGAGGAAAAACCTGCATAACAGTTGGTGTCCAAGGATTGTGTTATTGATCTGCCACAATTTCTAAGGGCAGTTTGTCATGGTTCTGAACTGTTTTTTTGAATTTCTGAATTTCCTTGCATGTGGGTAGCACTCACACACATTGCCTTAAGGCCCCTTTCACAGCTTTGGTGTATAACCACAGGGTGGGTCTTTCCTGGGCATACAACAAACTGCTGCTGTGCACCCAGGAGCTTCAAACCACACAGGTAACCACATTTGCAAGGGACTGTAGTCACAGTGCAAATCTTCAAACAACCCACAAAACCAAAATATATTTGCAATCTGCCTCAGCTGTATGTAAGAAATTGCTCCCCATCCCCTCCTAATAGCTTAAAATAGACCAGTTGGGTCTGTGATTTGGTAATGCCTGTGCATGCATTCAAATGCATTTTGAGACAATTTTAATGCCTTTCAAAGCCTTTTTTCACCAGAAAAAAAGCATGGATCCTCCAATATTAAAACTAGACCCTTTATTGAGCTTGGAACATTCCTTGAAATTGAGCAGACATGCCCCACTCTTATCCATAAAAGGTCCTCTGGAATCTGGCTTGCTAAAGAAATAAGGGGGCAAAACATGTGGGCCATTGTTTGGGGAGAGGTGCTCATCCTCGCAACATGGCCACAGTGTTGTGGGACTCTAGAGGTGTGTGGATAGGTTCAAGAGCCTCAAGAAGAACCAACAGATTTGAGACTGCGTTTCAAGTCAGAAGCAGATTTTTTACAGCACCAGGAAGACAAGTAGTAGGCAAAGAATATACTTTGTACTTTGTCTAACAGAGAAACATCTAACAATTTTATAACGAAAATATAGATAACTGGATAGACAGTTCTTAGAGCATCATTTCCCAGCCGGGGCTGATGTCCAATCATCTTACATATTTGGTGTTCAGGCATGAAACAGTTACCTGGGTGTTTGTGTGACACATCAGTTCATTTAACTGGTCTTTGCTTCAGTCCATCCCATTAAAATTAGTTTAAACTAGTATTCCAGGTTAGAAAATAGGTGTGGTTATTGTGGTTTATGCAAGTGTCAGTTCTAGTGACTACAGAGGAGAAGCAAAGGGTCACTATAGCTTGTGTTCCAATGAGCTTCTCATGGTATTGTCTTGAGGTTAGTTTCAAAAGCTAAAAAGCAGAAAAAAAATTGAATTGGGAGCTTTTTGGAATCTAGAACTTACCTTTAAAGGGATCCGCTAAATATAAGAAACCATGGGGAATGAGTACAGGGTTACAGAGTAAATTGACCCATTCCCAGAAAACATTGTAGCAGCCCTAAATTTAACAACACCACACAAAAGTCATTTTAAAAAGTTGTTTTTATAACTAATACCTATCATTACATGGTACAGCAATGTCAAACCAAAAGATCCCAAGGCGATTGGTCCAGCTGTCCTTGGTTGCCCCCTTGCTGAATTGGCTCAACATAATGACAGTAGCTCCTCTACAGAGCTCCAGTCATTGTACAGCTGAGAAATAATTGTTATGGGATATTCTTTTTAAACATTGCTTGATCCTGAAAAAGTAATTATTAGTTTATTTATAAAAATATAAAATATAAAAAGTATATATAGTTTTATAATCCCAGGGTGAGGAGATATGACATCTCGGGACCCCCTTATTAAACATGGCTTCCAGAATCCAATAACCTCCCAACACTGGGATTACGTTGTGGAGATGGGATCCTCTCCTCCAACACTGACCCTTGCCCCATTAGGGCGGAGGTCAGGTTTTTGCCAAAAGGGAAGGGCCTACATTTCTTTTGCCCCCTTCATTTGGCAAGCTAAGTCCCATAGGAAATATTATGGATAATTGGGGACATTCACATGCTTACTCCTTAATTCCTACCCAGGAATGTACCAAGCCTAATAAAGGCACTATCTTCAATATATTAAGGGGGCCCACACTGTATTTTAAAAAAAATGGCAAAAACATTTTCCTAACACTTGCCCTAGTGCTTTTATGTGTTTGCAAGCAGTTCCAGCTCAAGTAAATGAAGGTTGTAAAGGCTGAAAACCACTGAGAGTCTAAAAAAGTGATACAATGCTGCCACCTTCAGGTGATTGTCACATAAAGATTGTGAACAGACATGCACAATCCAATGTTAACCATGCTAGGTACACCACTTGCAAAAATTGCTAGTCTGAACATAGTCTCAGTCCTTAGTACTCAAATTTAATTTAAAGATTACAAATGTAATTTCAAAGTATTGAATTTCAGTTAAAGCATAATACAATAATAAAAAAATCATAAAACTCTAATAGATACTCTCTTATTCATTTGCAGCTGTACAATGTCCAGTTTTGCTAACCGAACGACCAAAGTATATGAATTGTTCCCATCCTTGGGAAAATTTTGGCTTTGAGTCCCTCTGCCACTTCGAATGTGCTTATGGATTTTTCCTCTCTGGAACTGATAACACTTGGTGTCTTTCTTCAGGAAAATGGAGTGAAGCACCTCCAAATTGTTCAGGTACACAAATGTATATTAGGTAAACACATATAGTGCTTAGTACCTTAAGTAACAATCACTTATCTGTCGTGAATGCTTTTTTGGTTATATATTATTTGTGGTAAAATGTTAGGCAGAGTAGATTAATTAAAATAACTGAAATTATTGTGTCTTTCCTGCTCATCTGTAGTGCTATACATTGTTCTCATTCTCTGTATGAATGCTGTATCCGATAGTAAGCAGGCAATCCTTGATTGATCTATTCTGGAGGATCAATGAACTGCTGATCTAGAATGACCACAGTCCATTCCTATGAAGCAGAGCACAACAGTCACTGGAAACCATCAAGAGAAAAATGATTTCCAGTGATGGAAATTTAAAGTGTGTGCCTAACCTAAGTTACAGTACATTGTAAAAGTGAAACATCCAAAACGATTTAAAAAAGGGCCTATACGACACTCTTTATAAAGAATATGGCAACAGATAGATTAAACGTAGTATGTTTGCAGCAAAATAAACAATATAGTAGGTATAGCCAAATATGTCAAGAAGAAATTGACTGTTTGGTTTTTAATTAAACTTTGAATATACATTTTATACATACAATGTTATTTTAATTTCACTAAAAGATCCAAGGTACTGAAATGCATGCACAGCAGATAAAAAATGAATGATGAAATTCTAATACATATATAAGTCTGTATTCTTTTGCAGCTGTACAGTGCCCACGTTTGCTAACTGAACCACCAATGTATATGAACTGTTCACATCCTTGGGGAAATTTCAGTTTTGAATCCTTCTGCCACTTTAAATGTCCTGATGGATTTTTACTTAATGGAACTGATAAAGTTGAGTGTCTTTCTTCGGGGAAGTGGAGCGATACACTCCCTCGTTGTGCAGGTAATAAAAATAAGTCACAGCACAATGTAATAAAAATGAAATCTAACCAAATAATTGAATTTTTTTTTGAAAATCTATGCCCAGATCATGCAGACTGAAGTATGTATTGTATTCTAGTATTTAGGTATCTATAAGCTTTGTAAAGAAAATATTTTCAATGGTAATGGCACCACCACATGAAAATTACAGTTGCCATCTGAATTCTTGAATCTAATTGTTTGTGGCATTAAATGTTTATTGATATGCACAAATAAACAAATCAAATAGGAAAACTCTCATGATTCTAAAAATTGTACATTTTCTGAAAGTAGAGGACCTGAAGAGACAACGGTGATATTTCTTTTTTTCTGCATTTAAAAATATTTTTTTAAAAAAGGTCTTTCAGGTATATGTAACACAGAAGAGGATCCTCTGTGTCACCAACAGATGACTGAAGGCTCTCACCAGGGCACAGCTTTTAGCACATTGCTGATGGTGTTGATGGATCATTACAGGTTGACTAGAGTGCAAACCTCAAGACTGCTCAGATAGTGAAAATGTACAAAACAAACAGAAGCAAAAGAAATTGTTGCAAGTGATTTTTGTGAGTGTCCAAAGCATAGGGTAGATTCAAGCCCTAATTGACTTCCCCAACTAGCTACTTATAGAATATAGCAATTAAAAAATCTGATTAGCTGCTTACAGGGCAGGTCTGAACTAGTTTTCCATTACTGTCTGCATGTAGCTTAATTGGCATCCTCCCATGCAACACTTTGTTTTCTATCAGCTGCCCACTCTTCCATCCACAATAAAAGACACCTCTACTTTTATTGTGTGTACCTAATTCTCTGATAACTTCCCCTCCCCACTGTGCATTCTTGGAGCCCTCACCATCCACAACATGATGGAGGATTTATATAGCGCCAACATATTACGCAATGACAGACTAATACAGACAGTGATACAGGAGGAGAGGACCCTGCCCCAAAGAGCTTACAATCTAGTAGACTTTATTTATACACTCTGCAAGAGTCATTTATTAATAAAACAATGTGAGCTCAGGTTCACATATTGTGGTTGCATAGTTGTACATTCTGCTATGTACAGCTGTGCAGTGGGGACAAGCAGCCCATTCACTAGAACTGCAATTCACAGTACATGCACTACAATGCAAAGCACTGAGAGGGCCTGCAGATATCTATCTATAAGTAATGATTCAAGAGAGGTATAATAAAAACTTTAACCATAGGATCTTTTATTGTGAATCAATCAGAAATTTTTGAAACAAAGTGTCTTACACTTAGTAGAAAGTAGTAAGCAATATATGAGGATGGTAGGTGTGGATGGGGACATGGACCACAAAGGGTTATTGAAACTTAAAGTGGAGCTGTCAAGAAAAAAAAATGACACCTTTATAGGTGGAAAGTCGTCAATCCCTCTATGATCCTGGTCCTATCAGTCCTGTCTTTTTTCTTCACTCCGTGGGCTAGACACTGGGTGCCCTCATCTTCTTTTGCAGCAGAGAAGATGGAAGGAAGAAGGGCTTCCCCTTCTAAATAAAAACATAAATAAAACATAATTATTTTCTGAGCATAATTGGTTGTTATTGTCTTATATTGTTTCTTCATGCTGTAGACCCCCCTTTCCTGTTTTATTTACCTGTGGTTGTAAAAATATTTGAAAAATCTTAAAAAAATCTTTGCAATAAAAAAAAAAGGAAAGGTTTTTTTTCATTATATAAAAGGGTTAGCCATCCTTGTTTATAATGTAAAAAAAACTGAAGACAAGTCCGCTTTGAATGTAGTGTTTGTCCTGTTTGGCTGATTGGCATATACGTATAAATGAATGCTTATGAACACAAAAACCATTTCTGGAGCTAAATATGTTTTTTCTGTGAATTTCAGTTACCAACTCATCTTATATGAACATCTGTATCCTGTTTCCTGATATTACTGTAGTTAATTACTTATACTGAACTTCCTACCATTTCTAAAGAATAAGTTATTACTTTAAAACTCTAAATTCCTTCCAGAGAAAATTCTTTCAAGTTTAAATACTCCTGGAAGTGGACATTTGCTTGATAGGCTGAAAACCAGAAAGTGTGTGCAATGGAGATTTTTGTTCCCGAGGATGGACAGGCATGATTGGCTGCATCACTAAGGAACATTTAACTTTATGTATGCAAAAGGACATTATGACAAACACCCTAGGCATGCTAGCAACAAATTGTTAAAACATTTCTTTTTAGCTTCTATGGGGTATATCGGCATTTGCCTGGTGTACATTTTTGCTTATACTTTTCAATACATAGACAAATAAATGATACCTGCACATCACTCAACATTTATATATTTAAAGATGAAATATATCTAGTAATATTTTGCATTTCATGGTTTCTCCTGCTAGGCTTCATTGATTAAATGAGATTAAAAATCAAAGAATGCGATAGGCCTAGTTTTGCTGGGGAGGAAAATTACAAATGATGCAAGTCTGTTGCAGTCGGAAATGCACTTTGCGAAACGCTGACTGTGTGCAGTAAAATAGAGCAAAAGCCTGTATATCTGTGCAAGACTAAAGGTCAGGATGGAATTCAGCTTTAAATTACTTAAATGAGCTATTGGAGTATTTTAGTATTAGTATTTTGAGTTTCTGTGTTCTCGCTTGATAGCTATTTCTACTGTAAAGTCATCTGATCCCTGTCCCCCCCTGTTTGGGAGAGCCTGGGGGCCATGTCCTGGTGACCTCCTTGCAGCAGTCTGGTGGCTACTAGGTCACTGGCCCATCACTACTTGTAGGCTGGGGAAGACCAAGGAGTCACTTGGATTCTGTGCCCCAAGTAATCTTGTATCACCTGCCAGGGACAAGTGACCTGTAACAGATTCCCTCTTTTCCAGCTCCCCTGGATGAGATAGGGCAGTGGGTAAAATCACTTACAATCTGTCATTAGAATCTGCAACCTAACTTGCACTGAAGCAAGCTGGAGTATATTAGTAAAATCTTTATTTTGTTTATTATCTGCCTGTCATTTCTAAAATCTGCCTGCTAATAATTTCTGTTCCTTTTTATGAATATCCGTAAGTCATTGTTTGGTGACCGTTGCTTGTATTTGCATGCCATTGCTACTTGTTATCCATTGGTAATATCTGGCTGTCATTGATAGTATGATCACTAGCAATATCTGCATGCTGTTGAAGTTGTTGTTATGTTCTGCATGTCATTGATATTTGCTCATTGTTTGGAATATTTTCCAGTCATTGTTATCTGCCTGCCAATAATACATGCATATACATGGTTGCCCTGCAAATCGCTTGTTGGTAATTTCTGTATGTCATTAGAGTTTGCCAATAATTATCATTAATATTGTCTATCAGTGTTATGAGGCACATGCAGTGCACCAGCAGCAGTTACATGTGGCCCTAATTTTAGTCACAGGGAAGCCCCCACCAACAATCTTTCAGTAGTGAGTGTGGTTTCCTATTCTGTTAGCTGTGTGGTTCCTGATTGAACATATAGGGGGCACTATAGGCACACAGAGGGAAACTACAAAGGAAACAGCAAAGCTGATCTGCAACTCTGCTTCTAATTCATATAACAGCTATAGAGCCCCCCCACCACCACCCCCTCGTTGCTGTCAATCAACACTAAAAAAGAGGTTGTGGAATTTGACAGTTGAATGATGTAACCTGCAAAAATATTCCAGGAAGTATCTTTCAGTAAATTCTAATTTCAGTGAGCTTAACTATCTAAGTGATTCTTGTTTGTTAAAGTATGTATTTTTATAAATGTTTTTTTTTTTTGCATTTGATCTGATTTAAAAGTTACAAGATCAAGAGTTTTGTATAAAATTTTCTTTCTTTATTCCGATAGAAAAGTTGCACTTATCGTATTCTCAGAAGGACCATCAGAAGCCAGTGTTTATACTTGGTTTGGGAACTGCTGCTAGTGCTTTAACCCTAGCTTTAGGTTTGTGGTTAATAAAACGAAAACTTAAAAAAGGTAATTGTTTTACATAATGACTGTAACTGGAAGTATTGCCTGTATTGACAAATGCTGGACAGTTCCATTGTACCAGTAAGAACATGTTCCAACCAAAACAAAAATGTGTTTTCTTTTAAAATTGAAGTTAAACTATAGTTAGGAGAGCACATTTTTAAAATCAGCTAGAAGTAGATTAGCATCAGTTTAGCTTGTTACCATACCAATGCATTATTTTAGGAATATGTGGAGACCTTCCTTAACATTAAAACCAGACACTTCTCAGGGCATGGATCTTGGCTAGCCAGAAAAAGGGGGCTCTTCCTGTCCATACCAGGCCCCAAGAAACGTGGGTGACCAGGAAAAGGGAGAGGCGCAATAACCATATGTCCCATTTCTGTCCCTACCTCATGCATTGCCTGGGGGGAGCATAGTTCAGATACATGGTATCATCCCCACAACCAACAAATGAGAGGGTTTGCAGGGGGCTTATCAGAATCCACAATTTCCCTTTAATACCTATAGGAACCCAAATCTTGAGGTTAGGTTGAGGTTAGGCATGGGGCCTGGTATAGACAGGAGTAGAAGAGTACATGCACATCTATTTTTTTTTTCAGAAAAACATAATTTTTAAAATATTGTTTACTTGGGACATTTTCCCACAGCCCCTGCTCCCTGATTCTCTAGCAGTTTTGGTGACAATACCATCTTTTAGGGCTATACAATTACCTTAAAAGTTAAAGGGCTAATAAATATTTAAATAGTTCTCCCCAAACTTCCTTTATTATTGTATAAAAATGATGCAGTTTCAGGGCATTTTTTGTAGGTTTCTTCCTCCCAAGGTAAAAAATAAAAAAGAATATCCTTGCATCTCCTGCCGTTCACGCTACTGAACTTATGGTGGGGTTAACTTCTTGCTATGAGTGAGCAAAATTGAAAAATGTTTTTTAACGTATATAGATAGAATATAACTATTGTCACCATTCTGCAAATTTAACTTTACAAGTTTAAAGTCAAATGCAATAACAAATACAAGTTAAGTTAAATGCAATGCCCCTGAACATGATATTTTGGCCAACAGATTCCATTATTTGCTCCAGCAGACAAATATTTACTTTATTTAAATATTTACATTGTATTTAAAAGTTTAAGTGTTTCTTTTCCTAATGCACTCCTGATTTATTAATTCTTGATTAGTTTCATTCTGCAAACCTATTAAGACTAAAATTTGTTTTTTGACAAATATGACATCTGCAGAGAATATTTGGATTATTGTAGTTTGCACATTTTCTCCCTAGTACTCCCTAGTAGAATATTGACTTTACACTATCAGTATATTAACTATAAAATATAGTGTGGGATTAGTTCAGGTTTCAGGTTTAATTCATTTTGCCCCATTAAAACTAGTGTAGGACAGGGTCAAATCTAAGCAGGCATGTGATATCCAAGATGAAGTTTGGATGCTGTGCTAAAGATCCACCATTTTTAAGTTACCCTTTCTGTTTTTATTCATGCTGATTCTTTGATGTGATACATATGCCAATATAATATGATGTGACACAATATGCCAATATAATTATATTTAAGTATATATGCTGTATTTGCTATGTCATTAATTTTTCCATTCTCTATTTTTTTTTCATTGCCAGCAAAAAAAACAAGGTAATTTATGATTTTTTTTTGTCTGCAATACTTCTATGATAATATAATGAGGTTAATAAATATTTAGGCTATCCTTAAAATGGAACTAAACTAAAAAATAAATAATAAATAAATGTATTTATTATTTAATAATAAATAAAAAAATAAAAAAAATATACTACCTTTTACTTCATCTGGGCGACAGGCACCACCATCTTCCTTTGTCTTCTTTATTCTTCTGCAAGATCAGATGACATAGCCTGCTGTAAATTGCGTGGGGTGGTGGAGTCCTGATCCCACTGTGATCAGAAATTGTTTCCCATTGCTGGAAAAAGGTCTTTCTGTGCATGCGGGAATAACCAGAAGTCTGCTAATATTATTAGATATTAATAAGAGATGCTTAAACTTCTGTCTGCAACTAATTTTTATTTATTACAAAATCAAACTTGCATCATTTTACTCTAATGCAACTTTTTTTTTTCTTACAGGAAAAGCACATACTGATATGATTATGATAAAGTCTCAGGCCTCAGAAATCTTTTGTCATATTCACATGGGATTTCCAATGAAACTTAACAAGCCAAAGCTTTTACTAAATGTGTATACTGGTGTATTATAAATGTCCATGTAAATGTAAACCAACCAATGCAAAATACTTACCCATGTAAAAAAATACAATTTACATCTACAATTGTAACCCTAAACGTAAAAATCAAGTTCTATTTACCTATCAATTCAACAGAGTGTACTTTATAAACTACTACAAGGAACAATGTTGTGTACAACTATGGTATTAACCATATGTTCAAAATAACATAGGGAAATAGAATAATTTTTACTTTGTACAGGGTTATTCAAATTCATTTAATGAAAATTAGCATTTCATCTATTTTAAAGTAGCTATCAATATTAATACAATTGAAGTTTAACAAATACAAAAAGTGAACCTTAAACTTAACTGTTGGATAGTGCTCCATTTAAAAGAAAGTGTTGAAAAATCTTATGTATCATCTAATAAAATGACTAACACTGTAGGGCAAGTTTAAAGAAATATTCACGTGGAACCAAATCTTTACACATAAACATAACTTAGTCCTATCCTAGTTTCTGATCTTTAACCAGAACCCAAGACTAACCTAATCTTAGACAGAATAATACCATCATGATACTAGGTGTACAAATACATTATATGACTGGTGTCAATTATGTATATATAAAAATAGTTTTAAAAGTTTTGTTTGAAATAAAATAATAAATGTTTTTAAACACAATATTTAAAATGTTATGGTACTGTCACCACACCAAGCAATCAGGTTACTATGTTGGAAGGCAGCAGGTTTGTGGCCCCAGACCCCTTTTTTGGCACTGTGAACAAGAATAATGACCTACCTATATTCCATTGATCACCTTAATAAGATTCTATAGTGTAAAATCATGTAATTATTAATGGCAATATTTAAAATAGGATCCACATGGTTTTACCAAACCCACTTGGCTCCCCATGCCAGCATTCTCTCTTATCACCTGAGCACATCTAGGCTGCCGTTCTCTTCCATAGAAATAAATAAATTGTTATTAATGTGGTGGTAAACACCCAACCTGCAGGGGTATAAGGTTGATCAAGTTTCTTTCATTTACATGTACTCCTGTGGAATTGCAAGTTCTGGATTATCTGTATTCAAAATTGATTAATAAAAGTATATTCCGTCCTAAAATTTTCATTATTCATCATTTTTTTCTTTATTACACACTGCTTTTCTTTACTTTTTTGACGGCTTGTATTTCCTTTTTTTTTTAAATTATTTTTCCTTCAAAAACCTATCTTCTAATACCATGTTTCTTAAAATTTTCTGTGAAATTGTGCATTAATCAATTTTGGTTATCCCTTTTAACCACTTTGTACGCTGCTTTATGGGTATATAGGAATTCTTATCCATATCTTTAAAGTGAATTTGGTATTATTTCCCTCTTTAACATATAGATTCAGATCCAAAATGTTTTTATTATAACAATGGGAATCCTAAGCACAATACTGCAATTCTAATGAAGTCTGTGTAAGATAAGACGTGTTAAGCATTTACAAATTTTATATTTTGATATGAATGTTAAAACCAGCTTACACCATTTATTTTTTTAACATTCTTTATTTATGAATTTGATATTATAGATACAATAAAAATTTTGTGAAGAATGGAATTTAAAGGGTAGGGGGCGGTTCACATGACTTGCAGAAGAAATCTTTTGCTGTTTTGCAACCTCTTGTAATGTAATAACAATATAATAAAATAAAAAATAAAGATGTTTAAAATCCTAAATCTCAAAATAATAAACTCAGTATCAAGAATCACTAATCATAGATGCAGAAGCCCTATTTGGGTCCAGGTGACGTTTGTATTTTATAGAAGTTATACATTTCTGCCACAAAACTACTACAGGTAGATGAAATTTACTTTATTCTATCATGCAATATGGTGGTCACAGCTTCCATTAGGATGATTTATTTACTTTATGGAACTAACATGTATAGGCAATGCAGCTGAGTTTCTCCAAAAAAAGAGGAATACACAGTCTAGCTGCCATTACCAAGTGTTTTGCAACTAATTTACGGTACAGCTCTAAAGGTAATGTGTGTCTAAAGTAATTGTGATTATCTCATCCATCTTATTATCTCATAATCCATAAATTGCTGGCATATATCTTTTATGTGCATCCAAAAATGTTTCGGGATGTGGCAGGACCAGAAGATGTGCATCCTCGATTTGACCTCTATTTGACATCTCCACCAAATGTCAGGCACAGTACAATTTTATATTCTAATTTTTGATATTTATTACAAACGGTGGATTTTTACATAAGTAGGAGAATGCTATCTTTCTGGGATGAGGTGAAATTTCTTCCCAGATCAATCTTCCAAGAAAAGGAAGGGAAGTGTACTCACCAGTTGGAGCATTAAGCATACAAAACATTAAGCCATACAAAGCTGATAGTGTATAGTAAACCCCCACCACATTACATAGTGACCTGACGCACAAAGGGTTAGCAAAATGTTAGAAAAGATGAGTAAAGACAACAAACTCCAAGGAATGAAGGGCTCAGGGCCGATATCAGACGAGAATCTGGTGTGTGTACAGCGCCCGTCGTTCAACGTCCGAACAACCATCGTGGCGGATCCATGGACGATGGACGATGAACAATTGTAATGGAAGTGAATAGGGAGAGCGCGCAGCAGGGTGCTGCTCCGTCGTTCTCCCCCTTCCCTCTCTATAGAGCAGAATGGTGCTGTTCATGCATCGTGCAGTTCTTAGTCGTTGGAAAGGATCGTGAAAGATCCTTTCAAACCAAAATTATTGTACGTGTGTACCCATCTTAAGCCTTGAGGCAGAATTGATAAGATAATTTGGGCCTTTTTTTTAGATGGAAGAAACTTAGGTACCCACTTCCAGACCTTTATTAAATATCTGTATAACCATCCTACTACGTTTGTTATAACCAACTTTTTCAACCCATTACCATGAACAGCGGAGCTCATCAGAGATACCAGAGATTTGTAAAGTAGCCTTGGACCCCATGTTATGTCTCCTAGAACAGGACTATTAGGCATAAAATGTGGACCGATTGAGTTTAAATAACAGCATTTGCGGATGATCTCCTATTTATCTCTATCCCAGTAACTTTCCTCCCAATTAATATGCAGTTGTTCCAACAATTCAAACAAGTCTCTGGTTATCCTATAAACTGATTAGGATGATAACATTTCCCTGCCTATTATTTCTTCTGCAGGCAGTCTCAGTCTACTTGTCTCTTCCAAAGTTAAAACAACCTATTTTCTTATATTGTCAGTCTATTTGGAATGGCAAATAAACAGTAACTAGCAGAAGAATACTGCACCAACTGAACTTCAATGCAAGCCTAATCTGCCAGACATAGCTCTATAAAACCAAGCGGTACTTCTGTGTATCTTAAAAGATTGGATCCATGGTACCTCTTACTACACAAACTTACATCTGTTTAAAATGGAATGTAGTGAGGCCTCAAAGACATAAAAACACCATTATTTTTTTAATCCCGAGAAAGCTTCATTAACATCACTAACCATATTACCAGAATTTGTATAACTGTTTCAGCCACACCTCTTAGTACCTAACTAGAATCATGGATCTCATTTACAAGGGCATTAACTAAATTAACTAAGACCCCTTAGAGTCAAGCTCCAGCTCATTTTTTCTTTCCTTTTTTCTTTTTTGTTTACGTATTGTAAACTTTTATAAAGAGTTTATTGTTAATGTTTTGCAATGGACAACCACCCTTTTGCAGAAAAACAGATTACATGCAACCCACCACTGACCTATTTTGTAAAGGATGCTTATGACTTTTATATATTTTTTTTAATCTATCCTACCTTGTACTTTCTTGTATGTTCATTGTTGATGATTGTATTGCTGAGAGTGCACTAATATGACTACAATCACTTTATCCATAACTTAAGCAATAGCTAAGCTATATGCCTGGCTGCAGTTCTTAATGTATTGGGGTATAACATAAAGTTCTATTAAGTTACACAAAGTTCCATTAAATATTTTTAGTATTAGCTCTGACACAGACACGTTTCACAGTTTAAAACACACACACATTAGGAAAGAAAAAAAAGATAGCCATATTCTCCACTTGAGTGTTGTCCGACTGCACAACAGGTAAAGAAAACATGAAGCTTTAATTGAAAAATAAATCCTTATTTTTAAATGTGTCATGTGTGTAAGGGCAATTAAATATTGTTTCTGTGGTCACATTGCTGATTCTTTTTTGGCACCATGAATGAACAGGATATCCCATAGCCTGCTACTAAAAGAGTATGAATATTTAAACATTGAAGATGTTTTTTTGTTATTGGCATTAACCTCTGTTAAGTTACTGGAAGTAACTCAACACACCCTTTATTATCAAGCAAAGAAACCACAGAATAAATGGGATGGATTCACGCACATAGCCCCGAGTGGCATTAGAGGAAGCGTGTGTGAAAACAGGATAAGTAATTCATTGTTTGCACCAAGATGATAATAAATTTAAGAAGCCTGGTGTAAGATGGTAAGTTGAAAATTTACTCTCTTATAAATAAACTTAAACTTTAGTGGATTGTACTTAATGCATACTTAATTGTAGCAATATGTAGTCATTCTTCTCTGCATTGCAAGTACTGAGATAAGGGTAAAATAGTATGTCACGTGCATGTCATTATTCTATGTTGAGTATATATTTAGTTTTATTAGTCTTTCTTTAGAAACTTATATATATACATTTTAATTTTAAAGTGTTAATAGCTACAATTAATCATAATTCCGTGACTGCATAGTAAAGTTTTATGTTTATATATACTCTTGGAATAACCAACAAATCAGGCATGTTTTTGAACCTAAGTATTTTTGTTACAAAAACCTTTTTTCACATTCTGACAATTCAGTTGTATAGCTTTTCAGTTTATATACAACTACTTAGCTCAGCTGTAAAGCCCTAAACTAGTCCTAGTAAAAATACACAGTTACACAAAAACTTGGTACCCTTATTTTACCAAGGATGTCTTTAATGTAATTTTTATAAATTCCTTTGCTGACAATGCTTAATTGGCATCCTATATATAGTTGCTGTTGCAATAGAACACATAAACCAGCCTTCAGGTGGCCCATTTACATATCAATTTGTGATCAGTTCAGATATAAGCTATTAGTGTTAAACAAATGAAGGATGGATGGTATGCAATTTATATTCTTTTAGAACTTTTCTAGTTTTTTACTGACCTATGCACAAAATATAAACATGGCTTAATGTGTTGTCATTATGTAATGTAATAAATCTTTAAGAAAAAAAACAAAGAATATTTTGTAGAAGTCTTAAGCTTTATTTCTTAACTGTCAGGAAATGTATCAGTAAACTGCAATAGACTAGGTCCTCCTCCTCAGCATCACTTTCAGCCAGACTATATAAGGTCCAGAACTTTGATGCCTCTGGTTTGGGTACTGGCTTGGACACTACTTCTTTACCTAAAGAATGGAGGCTAAGGGGGCATCAGAAAATGCCAAAATGCATTTGCTTTACAAAACTTCTTAATACACAAATAAATCAAGTTCATGTAAAAGGATATATGGTGGGACTGCCCCTTAAATTTGAGTCTCTGGAAGGGATTAGTCCATAAATGTAAGTAGATTACTGGGTCAGCACATTTCCTGACTCCAGAGACATGTTTTTTTTGCATATATAAAGTATGTCCATGAAGCATTACAAATCATTTTTATCATTGCACCTGTATATTGCAACTCGTTGCCTTATTTCATTGTATTGAAAGTCTTTTATTTTTCCCTTGGTACAATTGTAGCTCACTAAAATTCACAAAATTTATCTGGTGGAAGAGTCCAGGACTATCTTCCTGGACTGGGTAGCCAAATTGTTTTTAAATTGGACATTGTGGGTGATGTTTAAGTTTTGTTACTCCTATAAATGCCTGGTCTCTTCATTATTTACATAACATAAATTTCTCATTTTCTACCGGCATGTTTTCATTAATTTGTTCACCTAATGTTTCTTTGTTGTTCACCTACTGTTCTATAAAAGTTATATGGAATAATTTGTATTCTCTGTTTCATTATTTAAATATTTATGTGTGAAAAAAGATGATTTAATATATTTATACCCAGCGGGGATCTGTCCTAAGATCATTATTGAAGCCACTATTTGCTGGCATTTTCTTCTGGATGCCTACATATTTCCTTTTGTACAGATTTCTTTTTTTTTCTGATTTTGTTTTAAACTGGTACAGTTTTTGCACTATTGCTAAAAAATCTTCATTTTTTTAAATAAACAAGAACCAAATTCACAGTAGCTGCATGCTTTCAGTTTACATAGTTTTAATGTATTGCTATACAGGTAGTTCCCAAGTTACATATCAGATAGGGACTCTAGGTTTGTTCTTAAGTTGAATTTGTATGTAAGTTGGAACAGGTAACAGGCATAAAAATCTGCTGCATCTAGCTGGTGTTGAGCATTATGCCAAGGTATGGCAACAACAGGCACTTTATCAAACAGTACATGCATATGTGCCCTATGCTCTATTGCATGAAATAGGTTGCCCGTATGCGCTTTTGCAATATAAATAATTTGAATCAAATACGTTCATGGTCTAGTTTTATATATTTTACTTGTACTCAAGGTTACTGGGAAAGTCCATTGGTGTGCAAAAGCTACTAGCTCTGTATCAAACATGAATATATACATAGTATATCAACACAACCTCCACACTTATAAATATTAAGAATATTTTAAAGGACCCAGCACTATTCATCTTTTCCTTCAGTCATAAAATTTATATATCTCCCTCTAAACCATAATGTGTGGGTTTGCTGCTGGTAAACCTATTGGGGCATTACCTTAAAAGAGACATTCCTTTAATAGTCAGGAATTGGTAACCAGGGCAAAATTTCTCCCATGATGGCACAAATAAATAAAATAGCAAGTTGTTAAAATACTGGTTCTGGACTTCCAGTCCAGATTTCAGATAGATATAGGGCTGGTAGATTAGGCTGATGGCTACTCTTAGAAAAAAATTAGAAGTTTCTCGCAATGTGAAGCTGAAAAAAACCCATTAGCAATCATCCCTATAAATAAAACTGCCAGTTCCAACAAGACATTCACCAGCCAATGCTAAACCTATGCATAGGACACCACCTATTTTCATGTCAAGGCTGGTTCATGTCAAGGCTTTTGCTTCTTTTCCAGAATATCATGTCCTCATATCTAAAAAGCTAGTCAAAGTATTAACCTAAAATACCTAATAATAAATGAGAAATGTAGCAATAATATAGCATGATAGAAATAAAAACCTACAGTTGACCTTAAAGGCAGTTCACTTTAAAAAATGAATGTTGGTGAACAAGATGCGTAGTTTGATGGCAGTTCAGACAGATACAAATATGGATACTCAAGGTACCGACAGCTTTTTTTACTCTATATAGATGCCAGCTGCACCAGTTAATTTACAGTACTAACTGGTCTAAATGTATAGACCGAAGTTACAGAAAGGTGTCTTCCTAGCAAATAAGAGATTTCAAACCTTTTAGATTTCCTAGATTTTCTGTATGGCTTATCTCTGGCATCTAAAGCTAGTATGAGTAAGGCCTGTATGAGCCAAGCCTGATGCTATGAATAAAAGGCCAGTCAACACTCTCTATGGAGGAGGAAAAAGGTGTATCTGCTGGCTGAATTTTGTGTGCTTATTGCTGTGAGAAAGAAGATGACACAGCCTCTAAAAGCTAATCACTTCTTTCCTCTGTGTGCTGTGGTTGGATTCATTTTCAGTTTTATTAAAACAATATTTCCTTAGTAAAGAGTTTTTCCTTTGGACAAGTACAGAATAAAGACAAATTACATACATCCAAGTATGCAAGTACACACTAATAATAGCCATAAATCAGAAAATAGACAAGAAAATAAAAGAAGAGTAAAAAAGGAAAGAAAGATAAAAAAGAGAGAATTAATATAAATACCAGCCAAAACAACCATATACCAGTTTAAAGAACACAAAAACAATAAGTACAGCAGCATGAGCCAACATACATTAACATTTTAACAGCACAGATCAAAGATTAATACTAATAGCACATTTAGTACTATGTGACCATAACTTCCATTCTTTATAAAAAGACAGAAATCTATTTTGTGCTAATGCGAAAATCTTTTCCAGGGAACACTGAAGGTTAAGATCTCTTATCACTTTTGAAATAATAGGTACTTCTGCTCTAGCTTTCAAGGGAATTGTATCCATATGCAAATGTAAAATAGCCATTTCACGGTTCGTAGTTACGGGGCTACCGATAAGCTCAGCTATCAAACTTAACACTGGGTTCCAAAAGGAACGAACCGACTTACATTGCCACAATATATGCAGTAATGTACCAAGTTCTCCATATTCCCTCCAGCATAG
Organism: Pyxicephalus adspersus; assembly: GCF_032062135.1. Classification (NCBI taxonomy): domain Eukaryota; kingdom Metazoa; phylum Chordata; class Amphibia; order Anura; family Pyxicephalidae; genus Pyxicephalus; species Pyxicephalus adspersus. The sequence continues at coordinate 41,176,739 of NC_092865.1, read as the reverse complement.
ATTAGACCCTGCGCTTGAGAAATGCGCTAACCTCACTGGAGTCATTTACCATTGGTTAAGCACCCTTTGGTACAAATCCCAGTGGTCTGCACATCTCGTGTAACCGTAAGTCACATTTAGTGGGTCTACCCAATCACTATTTTGAGTTCTCAAATTGAGCACATGTTTCCACTTTTGCATTGGTAGAGTTTTCTTGAACATCAGATTTGAGCTAAATAAAGAATAAAACTTAGATATTCCCTTTTTCCCCATAAGTGGGTTGGTAAAATAAATATGTATGGAACATTCCATGGGGAGACTAGCATGTAGATTTTAATGTTTTTAATAGGCAGTGTCTATTGCTCATATATGTGAAAAGTTCTTCAGAAGGAAGGTTGTGAATCTTTTGTAAAGATTGAAAGGATTTATTCCGTTGAAAATAATAAAGATCTTTAATTGTTGTATTACCTAAATGAAACCACGTGGAAAGAGTAAGATGCCGTAAATACTTCTAAAATCCGCAAATCTGGAGTTATAAACCTAATCGTATTTGAATTTGGAGCATATAACAAATATTTACTCTAGATCTGCAGTGTTGCTTGAATGGACGGATACTCATTACACGGTGTCTGATACCCCAGTTTAATAGCAAGCAGAAGCCACTGAAAATTTGTGCAGTTACTAAACGAAAGCTGCATTTCCACCACCATTTTATTGTTCAACACATACATAGATATACATCTTTGGCCCTCCACAAAAAATGTATTCTGAACGGGGATAGTTACGGATCTAAATAAATATAAAAATTTAGGTAGTAAAAACATCTTGAGCGCCGCTATCCTACCAGCTATGGAAAATTCCTGTTTCTTTAGATAGGAAAATTCCGAGGGTAAGGATAACAAAATTTTTTTATATTTATATTCGTATAGATTATTAGATTTGGCTGTCAACGCTATTACCAAAAAGGTAATTGATTCAGATTCCAATAAAAAAGAAAATTCAGTCCGCATTTTAACTGAAATATCATTTGGTATGTTCACTGGAAGTATATGGGATTTTGTCATATTCAGCTTGTAATACGAGGCCCAGAACCGCTTGAAGAGAGGAGGGGTCCGTAAGAACCAGCATGATGTCATCAGCAGACAGACTTATCCTATGCTCCCCACCAGATATACACAAAACACTCACTGCCACATCTGAGCGTATCCTCTTTGCGAAGGGTTCCACCATCAACGTAAAAATAATAGGCGATAGTGGGCATCCTTGGCGAGTCCCATTGGTAATATCAAAACAGGGAGATAAAGCTCCTGAAGTAAATACTCTCACACTTGGGGTAGAATATAAAGATAAAATAGCCTGTTTAATCCACCAGGTCAGTCCGAATTTATCCAATAGCGCTGAGAGGTATCCCCAGTGTACCCTATCAAACTCCTTCTCTGTGTCTAATGAGAACAAGGGCGTTTGTGGAGCTCAGGATATTGGATAATATTTATCAGTTGTCTAGTGCCATCTGGGGCTTGTCTGTCTTTCACAAAACCCACTTGATTTGGGTTGACAATATCTGGAATTACTGAAGCTAATCTCAGTGGTATAGCCTTTTCATAAATCTTTATATCTGGGTTAAGAAGCGAAATTGGCCAGTACTAATTGAGGAAATTGGGGTCCTTCCCTTCCTTAGGCAGTGTAGCAATTTAGGGAAGTTCCCTAAAGCCACAGCTTTAATAAATTTGTTGACCAGATGGGGCGATAACATACGAGTACATTTTTTAAAATACTCGTTAGGGAAACCATCACTTCCAGGAGATTTATGATTTGGAAGCAACTTTATCACCTCATCAGAAACTAAAAAAGGTTCGGACAGAATTTGTAATTGTCGTTCAGTTACTTTCTGTAAAGAAATGGAATTAAAAAAAGTTAGCTATAGAGATATCAGTCGGTTGGAAAGTACTGCTATCATCACACAAATGATACAAACATAATAATTACAAAAGGCTTCCGCTATACCATGTGGACTATACAAACTTTGTTTGCTCATAGGGTCTATTATCGCAAAAAATATTAGATTTGGACCTTCGTATTTTAATTTTCCTAGCCAATAGCGCCCCCAGGCTTATACCCTAGCGAGTACTGATTAGCGTTCAATTTTTTAATATAGGAATCATATTTATACAATAAAATTGATCTAAGTTGTAATCTATCTTTCATCAAGGCTGCCGATACTTGTGGTGATGGGGATTTCTTATTAACCTTCTCCTGTTTACTAATAGACTCCAGTAATTCAGTAATCTGGCGCATCCTAGTTTTCTTCTCAATAGCACAGGTTTTAATAAATATACCCCTCATATACGCCTTATGGGCATTCCACAGAATAAAAGGATCCACATCTGCTGTATTATTCCCAGAACAATACAATTCCTGAGCATTATTAAACATCTCTTGATATTTCGGGTGACACAAAATATTTGTATTTAACCTCCAAAGCCTATCTAAAGCCTGTCTAAAGGGTTGGTATCCCCGTGTTACCGTCACTGGTGCATGGTCCAACCATGTGATGTTTCCCATATCAGACACCTGTATTTTCAAAAGGGACTAAAAATCTGTAAAAAAAAAAAAAAAAAGTCAATACGTGAATGTGGAAGATGAGTAGGGGAAAAATAAGAAAAATGTCTCTCAGATGCGTGTTGACATCACCAGATATCATGTAATTCAAATTCAACTTTAAGTCCATGAAGATCTTTGGACAGTCTTTTAGCTTTAGAGTTAGAGTCCAAGGTAGCATGCGGAATCATGTTGAAATCCCCTTCTATTAACAGCGCACCTTGTTTAACTTTAATAACTTTTTTAAATAGGTTCCTAGCAAATGACTGCTGGTTGTAATTAGGTGCATAAACATTCACCAAGTTGAATAACTCGGTATTCAATTTACAAATCAAAATAATGTATCTGCCATCTGCATCCCCTATGTGATTTATAAAGTGAAAGTTAAGGGAATCCTTGACCGCTATCATTACTCCACATTTCTTTTTGGGAATGCTTGCAAAGTATAAAAGAGGAAATGATTTAAGATTCCATTTGGGCGTCTGTAAACTATGAAAATGTGTTTCCTGAATGAAAATAACTTCTCCCTAGATCTTCTCCCTAGATGTTGAATCTCCTTACACAGTAAAGCTCTCTTTAATGGACTATTTAGCCCTCTCACGTTTAAGGAAACAAAATTGGTCATCCCATATAAGAAATATAGTGATAAGATTTGGTACTATAAAGATCTCTTTTAGAGGTACTTCCACAATGTTGTAAAGGCTGCAAATATTGCTCTTAGACTGGTAAAACTGACATAAAATAGAAAAAAAAAAGTTTAAGAAAAAGAAAATCCCCCTGGCAGATACCAGGTGAAACGGGAAAAACTTGAGAATGTGTAGGTTTCAAATGTATAAGTCGTGACCTGCTAAGGGCTAGTATCCATACAGGTGATCACTCCAACATACTTCAAGTCCAGTCATGGACCACTTTTCTCGTGGATTTTGGAGATCTATTTGCAGGACTAAAATTACCCAGATTCCAATCTTGAATAAGTTGCAATCCCACCTCCACTGATGATACTGACTGTGTCTCCCCATTAAAAAGCTTGGTTGGGAAACCCCAGCGGTAGACAATTTGTTTTTCTCTTAAGATTTTTGTAATTGGTGATAGCTTCGTCCGGTTCTGAATCGTCAAGGCTGACAGATCTGTGTACAGTTGTACATTCTTGAATTGCTCTGGTAATGTTGGCATCTTCCTAGCCATTGCTATTACCTTTTATTTAAGATGAAAGAAGTGCATAAGCACCAAGACATCCCTAGGAACATCTGCAGAAATGAACGGAGGCTTGGGTATCCCGTGAGCTCTGTCGATTGTAAGCTCCAACTCAGTTGCAGCAGGAACCAATAATTGACACAGATTTCTTACATAAGTAACTAGGTCTCCTTGGACAATTGTTTCTGGGACTCCTCTCACTTTAATATTATTCCTTCGGGAGGGGTCCTCCAGATTCGCCACCTTGGATCTAAGCCAGTTAATCACCTTAGCCTGCTCTTGATGAGCATCCACCAAATCATTATGGGCCTGAGAGAATTCTCCCATCTTAGTTTCCATGTGGTGGATTCATTTCCCAAATCCAGCTAGTTTATTGCTAAATTTGCCCAACATGGATCTCATATCCTGCTGAATTGAGTGTCTCAGTGAAAGCAGCATCTCCTTCAGGGTTGTTGCTGATAAAGTATCGTCCCCAGCCTGAAAGCTTTCCAACTCTAAACGCGATCCCCGGCCTACAGATAGTATTGCATCCCCGACCTCGCCTACTGCGGGTTCCGGGTCAAGTTATACCCCAGTCTGCTGAGAAAGAGGTGATGTTGGGGGTGACACTGTATGCCGTGAAGCCTCATCTAAGCTACCCTCTGGTCTCCCAGAATACGCAGGACTCATCCTTGGAGAAGAATCCCAGGGGACTTGTGCTAGCCATGAATCCGGAGGTGGCGTGGCGGCGCCACTTTGGGAGCTACGAGAGTTCTAGGGTCTGAAATATTATGACAGCTTCTGAGGCTCTGTTTTTCCTTTCTTCAGTTTAGTCATGGTCCCAGGGGTTTGCAGTGTTCTGGTGTACCATGGGAATGCACAAATTCACAAATTTTAATTGCCACATTATCCAAATCTTCAGTATTAGATTTGATATCATTGCAATTAACTGGTTTATTTAATTATTGCTATTTTAATAAATTGCTAAATGATCTAGATTTAACAGGGAATATAATTACAAATGTTACTTCTGTGGATGGGAGTTCCATAATTTACACATCTTGGGTGCTTTGTTACTCCTACTATATAACACAGAATGATCTCACTGTGGAGCTATAAAGTAAATTATTTTGCCATTAGTTTTATGCAATAATGAATGTTAAATGAATAATGTATTTTTAAATGTAACATTTTTTACACAGTAAAGAGTAGTAGGGTAATAATACATTATAATACCTCAAATATATTTCCTTTAAAACCATTTTGCTGCCAAAGCCAAATTTTCTATGTTTGTAAGAAATGCTTTCACCAATGCTAAAATGCTTTAAAGGTACAGGAAAGCGGAAGGCCAAAATACCCCCAATAAATAAATTCTGATGATATGGCTGCTTTGTGCCACCCTCTGTTTTTAAAGTAGAGATTATCTCATCTAGATGTCCCCTGATTCTCAAGCTGTCCTGTAAATACCCATACCACAAAGGCAAAGAACACATCATGGGCTAGAAAGGTGAGTATGGTATCTATTATCTTGTAGGCAACTGTGCTATTGATTAGTTTAGAGACTTCACAGGGTGTCTGTAAGGCAAATGTAAAACTTCTATGAGATTTAAATTTTTTGTCAGATATATCTTTGTTTATTTTTAACATAAAAAACAACAGACAATGAATATATAAAAAACACAGAGTACTAAATACAAAAAAATACAAAAAAAAAAGAAACATAACAAGGGTACAAAGGCCAATTTAAAAAATGGTAACATACATATAACTATTATAATCCAGAAAATTCAACTTGCGTAGGGCAAGAGGGCCTCCAGTGCTTTACCCCCTTGCACAAGAAGACTGACAAATCAGCATATACAATCTTAAAAAAATAATATATAAGCACATTTCCGTACCCTTGTAAATATAAACACAGTATTCAAAGGACAGTACAATGTAAATAGAACAAAACAGCAACAGACAACAAACTTGCCCAGGTAAGTAAGGTTGGGAGGAAAAATGGGTAAGGGGGAGGAGAGGGGGAACAATGTATGACAATGAGAAATGCCACGGATATATACAGTTATATTATCTTAATCTATATTGTCCATTGGCTTCAATATGATAATATCTACCATTATGTGAGATATGTGCGGAATTGGGGAGAATCTTTATACCAATCCCATGCTAACCAAGTAAACGTGAACTGTTCCTGCCTATCATCATCGCCAGTCACTAATTGTCCCATATGGCGGATTTTCTCCACTTCAGTTAACCAGTCCCTAATGGATGGAGTCTCTGCTTGTTTCCAATACCTGGAGATATGCATTCTGGCAACACTGAGGAAATGGCAAAGAACACCCTGCCTAATAGACTTAATGGAAACCCGGGATCATGGATAGCAAAGTAACCTAAGGGCAATTAGAAACATCTGAACCCGTACAATCATTGTAAATTTTTATAATTGTGTCCCAAAAATGACAAATCACTGGGCATGCCCACTAAATGTGTACCATAGTACCTCTCTCTGTGTGACAATGCCAGCATCTTTCTGGGATGGCTGGAGAAATACAATGGTGTTCCACTGGAGCAGAGGTACCACCGTGATAAAATCTTGTAATTGGTTTCTTGTGCCTTGCAGGTGAGAGTGAGCTTATGGGTAAGAGCAAAGGATTTCTCCCATTCTTCTGCGGACACTACTATGTCCAAATCAGACTCCCAGTATCGTATGTAAATTGGAGTGCCTGTAGAGGCGTCCCTATTGAGTAAATCATAAAGTAGGGAGGTAACGTGAGTGGGTGGGGGGGACAACCTCTGGACAAAACAGATATATCCGGGAACAGGATTTATATGATGATATTTGCCTCTGTTTGTCGGAGCGTGGATTGAGGACATAGGTTGGACCTGACCGTTGTGGAGTATGCCTCCGATATTAAGGGATTTCTGGTAGAGACCAGATTAAAAGACACATTTTATGCATTGCTGGGGGGAAGCGAGGGTTATCAAAAATATGTGTCATGGGTCCCGGACGTGTAGAAACACTGCCACCTCGAATAAGGTTTTCCCATAAATGCAGGAGATCAAATGTGAGACCTGGAAAAGGGGGGTGTGTGCCAAGATGTCGAACTATCCACGGGAGGCATTTCAAGTCTACCAGGGAGAGAATTGCTTCCACATAACCCAGCTCTTCTTTTCCCTTTTATGAAACCAGTCGATCATACTGACCAGAACTGACGCTCTGTAATACAACATAACGTCTGGAATTCCTACACCTACCATGCTTTTAGATTTCGCCAAAGTGTGATACGCTGTTCAGGAGCGTTTAGCCTTCCATAAAAAAAATCTAAACACATTATGGATCTTTCGGAGATAGATTACGGGGAGAAATATTGTAACTGTTTGAAAGGACATCCATTTTAACGTATTAATCCTAGCAAACCAAGAAAGAGGTGAGGAAATGTATTTCTGTATGTCCGATTGTAATTTACCAATCAGCGGGGTGTAATTATGAGAAAATAGCTTAGCAGGGTCTGTCATAAAATATACACCTAAATATTTAATTGCTTCCTTGCAGATTCTGAAAGAGGTGTTGGTGCTTATGGATTCCTCTTGTGTATTGGTCAGGGAAACATTTAGTACTTTTGAAATGAAGAAATTAACTTTCTACATTACTAAAAGTTTACGAAAGTTTACATTACGAAAATTACTAAAAGAGCTAAATTCCTCAAATTTCCTCAAAACAAAGGGAAGAGTAATTTGTGGGGAGGTGATATATACAGCAGAAGATCGTCTGCTGGGAGTATAGGGACAATTTATAGTGGTCTAACATCAGGGTTGTTCCTAAGTGCAACAGCTTAGTGCTCCATAACTAGAGCGTATAGTAAAGGGGATAAGGGGTATCCCTGCCTAGTCCTGTTTAGTATCCTAAATGAATCTAAAAGAGATCCATTAACCCCTACTTTAGCTGAGGGAAAGGAGTAAAGAGCAGATATTCTGGAGACCATACTCTAGCCCAGACCCACTTGGCATAATGCAGCGTATATGAAGGGCCAACTGACCCTATACAACGCCTTCTGGGTGTCACCCGATAGAAGGCACATATGAACCCCTGATGCCCCAGCGTATTGCATAAGAAGGATAGTTTTAAGGGTAATATTCCTTGCCTCACGGCGGTGAATAAATCCTACCTGATCTTTATGTATGAGGAAAGACATATGTTTGGAAAGCCTAACAGTTATCAGCTTGGAGAACAATTTGGCGTCTACATTATTGAGAGAGATAGGCCTATAGTTCAAGCACAATGTATGGTTTTTGCCAGGCTTAGGGGGAACAGTGTTGTGAGCTTCTAGACTCTGGGGTGGGAAAGGGTTATAATCAGATATAGAGGAAAACACCTTTGTAAAAAAAGAGACCAGGTTAAGAGTGAGTATTTTTTTAAAACATGGGTGTAAATCTGTCTGGGCCTGGACTTTTCCCTGCTGGCGTGGATTTAGTGGCATATGCCACCTCTTCCTCTGTAAAAGGTGATTCCAAAAAAGACACCACCTCGGGGTCCAGCATCGGAATAGCTGTCTCTGCCTTATAAGCTTGGAGGGCAGCCGATGTGATGGGATTTGGTTGGAGCTGTTATAAATCTGCATAGTAACTATGAAATGCCTGCAGTATATCGTGAGGGATAGATGTTAGGTCACCCTGTGTCGTATTTATAGATGGGATATATGTAACAGATGCAAGATGATAAAGTCCCCTGGACAACAACCTACCACATTTATCTCCATATTGATATAGAATTTTACGAAACCGTTACCTATATCGCTGGCTATATCACCAGATATCGCCAGATCATAAAGCTCTAGTAAGTGGGTTCTAGCTGCAGTTAATTCTAGGAAGGTGTCAGATGACATGGTACGTTTATGAAGGCGTTCTAGATCTCAAATTTTTTCTACCGTATGTTGAATATCTTGTGATCTGATCTTTTTCAAATGTGAGCCCTGCTGAATTAAGACCCCCACGAATAACTGTCTTCATGGATTCCCACTGCATGGGCAAGGAGGTAGTGTCCGAGGAATGATTCCGTAGGAAATTACTGATAGTGTCAACGACCGGGTACCCCCCCTAGAGGATGCTTGAGGGAGATGAAAAGTGACAGAGGCAGAAGCAAAGGCAAAGTAAAAGTGCAAAAAATATCAGTAACCCTCTAGTACCAGTTACC
>NC_092865.1:41159402-41166868 GCF_032062135.1 Pyxicephalus adspersus | reverse complement strand
AGGGGTTTAAGGGCCCTTCGGAGATCGAGAGTAAACTTGGAAAGATCTGGCAAAGATAGATTCCTTCATATTCAAAGGTCTCAACTTCCCTGGCCTTCCTCATATTGTCTTCCTTGCTACTTGAGGCCATGGCTTTGAGGCCTGCTCTTTTGCGGCCCGCGCGCCCGATACAAAGAAGCTAGCCAGTCTGCTGGAAGCACCGACGCCGCCTGCTGCTCGGTTCTTCTGCGTCCCGTTAGTTTTGGGCCCCATGAAGGATGATTTAGAGGTACCGGAGGTGCTTACACAGGCTGGGATATTCTCAGGGAGGACGGAGATCGAGCCACAAGCGTGCTACTCCACCATGAGCTAGCCACGACCCCTTCCCTGGAGATTTTAATATTTGTAGCATGTACAATCTTTAACAAGCTTTTCAAAAAGACTCTATGCTTTAGAAAAAGCTTATATCTAATATTACAAACCCAAAAAACTCACAACCTGAAACAACTATCACAATAAATTAAGGTGTCAGACTTTTATTTAAATAAAAACTGTTAAAGAAATAATATTGAGTGAATTGTTAGCAAAATAAGGATTTACCCAAATCAGGATAATTCATTGTGACCTTTGTGTCAAAATATTCACTTAGTGAAACATGTCACTTCAGTGTTTCAAAGCATTTGTACTGCCCCCTGATATATACCTAATTTATTTACAGTACTTAATGACGACACACTGTTCTCATTGGGCCATGTTTTGCATCATGATTACATAAATTATGGAATTTTGCAATTAGCAAAGTTCAGATGAAGGCATTTTTTGTCTTGATGGTTTAGGGAACTTATATATTTTACAGCTCTTCCATGTGATTGCGTGCTTCTCCTACTAGTTCTAATTTATTCCATGTGCATGAGCACTGCTTTGCATTAATGCATGTGTTGCTATGACTAAAAGGTTTGAATTAACCCTACAGGATTTAGTTTTTGATGATGTGTTTGATGATTTTTAGGTAAAAGTGCAGGGAAGGTACTATTAATGTTAAACATCTTTCCCAATGTAAGTACAAATGTTGCTAAATGTCAGGAAATGTGCTTTGTTAACAGAGTAAATGTTGTGCAAATGTACCATGAATATCCTTGAAAATTCTTTATGGGTATACCCTGTTATTTGTTAAGTCAGAGAAATGTTATGACATGCTGTTGAACTTTTTTTTTTTACATTAACTACTTCCTAAGAGTTTATTGAACTATCCAAGCTCTAGGATACAATTTCACATTTGTTCATCAAACTACACATCTGTACTGTTCCACTTTAATAATGCAGGATCTTAGTTCTGGTATAAGGTTCCTTTAGTATTTTTTTTCCGTAGTTACACTGTGTGTAAAGTATGTAACAATGTGTATATTGCACCCAGAATCTGTCAGTTTCTGTGTTAAAGCAGAACTAAACTTGTTGGTGGGTGGAAAGTTTCTGCCATAATCAGGAAGTATGCATTGGCATATTAGGCAATTATGGCAATACTTACTTTGTGCTGTCACCCTGCAGCAATGACAGGTCCAGGACGCGAGCATGAAAGGCGCTGGACTTCGGTGGAGAGGGCACTGATTTAATGATGTAACCTCGCCGCCACACAGAGCTGATCTCTAAGCTACATGGCACATGCCGTTCCATAGATCTCAAATATCCCAATTTCGCTATTACTATGCTCCACATTGTCCTATATTATCCCAACCCCATAAATCATAGTGGATTACATTCAAATGTTATTATGCTGGCTGTCATTAGATGGTCACAATAACCTTATGGAATATAATTGTAGTTCAATGCACACACCATTAGTCTGTTCATACTCAGTAAACTTTTATGTTCTTCCTTTACAAGAAAAATGTTCAAATGGCAAGATCTTGATGGTTTGGAAACCCATTTTTTAAAATGTACCTACTTAACCATTTTATTGTAACTTAGTCATGACTTATAATACTTGAAATATTTGGTTGCTATTGAGTATACTTTTGCACTATTAGTGTTCAAGTCTTGTTCTTTACAGATTGTAATTTACCCAATATTAAAAATAATAAAAAAAAATCTCTTGCCACACAGAAAGACATACACCTATTTTTCTGGTGGCCTTGGAAAACTCTTGATCTTTGTAGGATTATTCCACACATGTCGACCAAAAGAAAGAATACAGACTCCACCTGTATACTACCACTGAAGGTTCTAATTCCTTGAGCTTGATGTAGAACTTGATGTTGTCCTTGTGACAAATCTGCATTTTTGCTAATAAGTGCACATTGTCATGTCATGTCATTTATCTAGGTATGTTACCTTTATCTGTAGGCTTTGTCTAAAGGTGAATCTAATGTTTATCTACTACAATATGTTGAAGTCCAAAGTTTCAATTTGGTGTACTTACTTCTTCAAATTATTGTGGTTATGTATGAATATTTTTATGAATACAAAGTAATTTCTGTTTATTTGTCCTTGTTTTGTATGATATCTACTTATCACAGAAGTACCTGCATGGACTTACCATGATGACAAAAGAATTATGACATGGGATGATGCTCGTAAATGGTGTCAAACTAAATATACTGATATGGTTTTCATTCGAAACAAAAATGAAAGTAACTATCTGATCAATAATATGCCTGGAGGTTCACCGTACTTCTGGATTGGAATTAAAAAAGAAAATGACATTTGGATTTGGAAGGAAATGAAGAAGCCAGTACCGGAAGATTTAAAAACCTGGGCAACAGGAGAGCCGAGTAGTGGCAGACAGGAATTATGTGTAGAACTATATATAAATAGACTAAACGACAATGGGAAATGGAACAACGACCCATGTCATGGACTGAAAAAACCACTCTGTTATAAAGGTAAAATCTGCCTCTTTGTTGTTTTCAAATACTTGTAAATATGAATGACAATGGCCTACTTGACAAACAATGTTCTTGATAAGTTCTTGTTTGTGTATTTCAAAAAAAATTCACTCACTTACTGTTTTGGTTCTTACACAGAAAGTGAAAGTATATCTTTCCAGTGGGGCACCGACAGAAGAAAAACTTCACAAGGGTTTTAACGGTTACCTACTTAATCCAAAAGTAAATCTACTGTAATATTACACAAGAGGCAAAAAATCTTGAATAATGGCGAATATAGACTTTAATGGGGGAACATGGGTGATCCAGCAAACCAGGAATAGTTTTTTTTAAATATCATTTGCTATTAGTTGGCAAATGATTTTAATCCTGGACCAGATTCATCCTAGGTTTACTGGATCACACAGGCTCTTTCATGATAGCCTGGATATTATCTCCAGTCTTGAGGAACTTTATTAAATCAAGTCCATAGAGTAAATTTGATAAAATGTGCTATCGAATAGTAATAATTTGCTGACAGCTTCATGGCTGTGATGAATATTTACTATGAACAGCTTGTATTTAGTACATAAAAGTATTTCAAGATTGCTTTGTGCTGGGGTAATACCTTAAAAACAGTTAGGGTGTTTAAATATGTGGACCAAGAGTCCAAGCCATACATTATACATTATCAAGCATTTTTTGGCACACCTGCTATTTCATGCATTATCTAATCAGCCAAGTATGTGTCAACAGCATACTGCATAAAATCAGGCCGCTAGAGCAGGGGTGCGCAACATTTGGAATGTGACAGATGGGCCGTACCTATATCAGATGTATGGAGAGTGTTTGTATCTATCCTGTGTAGCTTCACGTTCAGCTCATACGTGTAAATATGTCCACACCAAAAGCAAAATCACAACGCCAATCTGTGTCGCTCAGCTCAGGATGATTGTTGGCTTTCCCAATTAAGTCCAAAAATTAGCTAATTTCCCCTTTGAGTTTCTACACTCCTTGACATACTTTCCACAAACAAAGATACTTTCAGAAATTACAGAGAAAGTCACCAAATTACCAGCTCTAGATCCGACAATTTTTAATGGATATAGAAGCCTCATTTTTTGTTCAAGAAATCCAACACACTATTTCAGCACTGTGGGCCCAGAGAGCCCATATTTTACTCATGCCTAGGAATAACAAAGCTCCATCTCAATACTGTAGCTTCCACCCTATCTCTCTGTTTAATATAGACCTAAAAAAGTATTTCAGATTTCCTGAAGCCATATATCATTTCTCTTATTCATCTGGAAAAAGTGGAGTTTGTATATTTTTGAGCCTTTCTATCTGTGCTTAAGGAGCTTTCTATTTTTCTTGAATCTAGCTTGATTTTGGCTTGGTATGAGAGGTGTTTCTTTGGCATGTTTCTGTTTCTCTGATTATACTCTTCTGAAAACTTTCTTCAATAAATGATTATTTCATTTAAAAAATGGATAGTTTTTTTGTATTAGGAAGGTTAAGTAAGAAATATTAAGGAGCTGAAAGCACTCATTCCTCATTGTTTTTAACTTTTTATATTCTGTACCATTTAAACTCATCCATTCCAGCACATTGTTGGTTTACCATGTACTAAGAGCTATCAGTCCAAAATAAACTCTTTCATAGCAAGAAAGGTTTAAAACATTTATCTGAGATTAGGGTCTCATTTGACAGAAGAGCAAACTTTTGGAATTTCTTTCAACTTTAAAAAATTCCTGTTAGATCTATAAATGAGAGTTATAAATTTATGTATATCTAAAGCCAAAACATTTTCATTTCGGATAGAACATGGAATTGGTAAAACAGCTGTTATGGCTTTTCCTGCCATCTATGTGTCCTCTAAGAGAGTATTCCTCTTGTCCTGTAGACCTAGGTTTTAAAAAGGGAGAGGTTATCCTAAGAGGAAGGGAGAGGTTATCTCACAGGTAAATGCTTCCTCACCTTTGTCCCTATTGGAAGATTTCCCTTTATTCCTTTACTGGTGGCAACTCAAAGGGCTCTATTTATAAAACAGGGAATCTGACATTCCCTCAAAATATTCCCGGTGGGATTCAATAACCTGAAAAATTCCCACAAGGGAATTTTTAAGAGAATGTCTGACTCCCTGCTTTACAAAATAGGGCCCAAAATGTTGGATTTACTCTCTTCCAAGTGGAGAGTCTTTTATGTGGGTACCAAGCAATTAAATCTGACAGTTGTTCTAACCACTCACCAAGCTTATTGAAAAGAAAAAAAAAATCTATAAGTAGCGACCATTAGTTTTACTTTACACTTATCTAAACCCATGAACAAAATGAAATTTAGTTCAGCTTACTGGTCCTTAAATGTGGTGGCTTCATTATCCTTTTTTATTTTACGTAATGATCTTACCAGTAACACATGTTCTATCTGAGGGTGTCCCTACCTATTATTCTGTATACATAGAGAAGCATCATTGTACATCTATGCTGCTCTTCTAGGTTGAAATACAAACACCTTCCCCTGCTCATCTTTATAACATAAAGGGAAAGAGTTATGTAGTCTTAGGAGGTAGTGTGGAACAATGTAACTCATAAGAAAGCTCAGACAAAGAGCTATTTCTGGCATAATCAACAGATTTTTTTAATCTTTTTGTGTATAGGGAACATTTTTAAATGAGAGTTCATTTTTTTAATATTAATATTATTTAATTTAGAATTATCACCAAGGCAGGAGATTAGAGTAGGCCTTGTAATGGGATCACTTGTTTTTTCTCAGCCATCTAGCTGTGAATTTCCCTCACATTCTAGAGCAGTGTTTCTCAATTGTTTTAACACATGCTTTGAAATAACTTTTAGGTCTTCAGGAAACCCCTGCTATAATTACTATATTCATAACCCACAGTTCATTAATGTGATGGTCAATTGGAAAAATGTCTCCTACACTGCTGGCCCTGTAGGAAGAATGCCATTGAAGTCAGATAACCTGCCCTGAGAGGCAGAAGCTGCTTATTGCTCAATGAATCCCTGCCAACCTCTGAAAGCTGAGGAACTATTCTAGAGGTTTACTCTGTACAGTACAACCAGTTAGCATACTTTTAGGTATTTTGTATTCATTTTTGAAAGCTAAAGTTGTTATTAGGCACTATATCTAACATATACCATATATCTGAAGTAAAATAAAAAAGTTAAGAACCTGATAACAATCTTTATATATTTTATAGATAGCTGCTCAAATTCAACTTGTAATCAGCATGGGGAGTGTGTGGAGGAGATTGGAAATTATAGCTGTGAATGCAGGCCAGGATTTCATGGAAACAACTGTGAACATGGTAATGTTTAAATAATGTAACATTTTATATATCATATATTGTTATGTCATTATTTGCTGAATGTAGGCTAAGAGGTTATTTAAATATTGAAAAAACAGAGGAAACTTTGTTCAAATGTTTAAAGTGACCAATCATTCATAATCAATACCATGGCAAAAAAAATAGTCATTCTGGGCATCCACTGTATTTTTGTTCTCATTTTTTTCATTTCCTCTAACGAAGAACTTACCGTAGCTTCAAAAAATGTCTAAAGCATTTACAACAAGTGTATGTTCAGATTATAGATATATTACTAATATTAAATCATAGCATTCACCGCTTCCATGGATCTACTAGCACCTGCGTGGTGCTCTTGAGCATGTAAAAGTGGTAACTATTTGGTTTTTACTGGTGTTTGCAAAGTTTGTGTAAGCAGCTACAAAGCGAGATAAGCTTGTGTATATAAAAGAAGCTTCCTCTACTCACAAGCACTGGTGACTTGTCCTTAGAGCTTTTTGTATTTTCAGTATTTTTGCCTTTTTTCTGCAACTACAACTTCTGGTGCTGTAGCTGTATCTTGGTGACCGTGTCAGTAAGCAGGCAATCTAGCAGCACAAGTGATTGCATGAACTCACTGTCTAGAGAGTACAAATGTGTTCTGTTGCTGGATCACCCAGCTTCACAGATGAAATCTATTGCTTGGCATATTCTCTGCACCCTTGGAGTGCTTTAATAAATCAGACCCATGTTTTCAGTACAAGCTATTCTACACTGTACCACATTATTGTTTTTTTTCAAAGGTATGTAATATGCACCACTGGTAGTACAGAAAACTTTTTATTTTTTAGCTACAACTGGTGATCACTGGAGTTACTAGATTCATCCAACCAGCCACAGCATACTGTTTACTTTTTGAGAATTATCACCCACATTCAATGTCATTTACTATCTCAGGTAGGAAATGTATGACATTTTTATTATTTTATCCTACAATGATGCCATTGATGGAATATGACACACATAACAGTTCAGAAGCACTACATTTATCCCACACTGATGGGTCCAAGCAATTTAAGTTAGGCTGACTGTACATCAACACAACAGGTTATATATGACTCACAAATGCAAGGAGGATAACGTTCTTACATTGTAGTTTTCTAAGCAACCTAGTTTATAGCGCAATATTTGCAACAACACCCAGTTTTCCCACTAAAAGGCTTTCTAACATAAACATGGTATAATTTGACCTCTTTGTGATGGGGGAACTCTGTGAAGTTTGTGATATTGTGGAAAATATTTAGTGTGATATGGTGGAAAATACT
>NC_092865.1:41146443-41159214 GCF_032062135.1 Pyxicephalus adspersus | reverse complement strand
CAGAGTGTCTCTGATATGTATTCTGAAACACATTTATTCCTAATCTTTATATTTCCAAAATACCATTCTGTATAAAGTAATAGATGACGGATTTGTAGCTGGATCATTTTGGTAAGGATTTTGAGACCAAGAGCTGGTTTCCTAGGCCGCAGGGAAGCGTGGAAACCATATTTAGCCTGTTCTGGGGAACTATAAATCCCAGACATGCCTAGTTTGGTCTCTATGAACATCCTATTTTGTGGTGATTAATAATCTGGGGGTTGGCGTTCATAAAACCTTTCCTTATGAAAATATTTTTAATGGCTAGAACCAGGGCATTTTGGGAAGTGACCACAGAGCATCATAACCCATGTGGACTCAGCCCCTCAGACAACCCCCACCCCGCTGTCATTGGATTGTTGTATTAGCCAAACCTCTGTTGTTGGCATATAAAAAGCCATGTAAGTCTAGCAGAGACAGCTCTCACTGGCATCTTCATGTCGCTAAGGACAACAGCACTGACACATTGAGCACTGCAGGGAGCCCAGTGACTCTGACTAATAATAACTTGGACTTCACAATGCAACCTGGACCAGGAAAACCAACTCTGCCTAAGTATTATTTCAAAGTTTTCCCTTTTTAATTTATGCTGTTGCTATAGTTCTGCTAGTGTTCTGTTATTATTCTCAGGTTAGTGTTTATTTTTCTGTATTTGTTTATGCACTGTTTTTGTATGCTTTTTCTTATAAAACCCTATAAAAAGTGTAAGCTAAATCTCTGAATGCTCTAAATAGAAATACTGTAACTTTCAAACCTGAAACGCTACTATAAACATTGTGATTTCTGAGACATCCCTGTCTGGAGTGGCAGCAGGTGACACTAAAGAAGCATAACTGCAGTTGTCAAGGGTAACGGTGCATGCTTCCGTCCAAGCATGTGGTGGCAGTCTACCTGTGATGGTGTGTGTGGCAAGGGTTACCAAAGTGGTTAACCTTGCCCCGTGATGGCCCCTCTTCAGCCTGCTGGTGCGTGGACTGTTGCTGAGCGTGCTGGAAAGTATATGCGCAGGGGTGCGGGCTGAGAGGGCGTTTGTCACAAAGTTCAGCTTGTGAACTTTATGACTTCTATTCTAATAGACAGCAAACGTTACAATGTATTTGTTTTCTATTCTGAAGCCCCAAATCCATACTTTGTTCAACAAATGGCATTGGACGCTGGACACTGCCATGTTATCCTGCCATGGACACTGCCATGTTATGGAAATGAGTGAATTTTTTGGACTTTCTTGGCAGCATGATATACTGGCAGCACATACGTACCAGTGGAGATTTTGGTTTATTTTACAATTACGTTGGCCTACATACACTCCCCGTCACTTTATTAGGTACACCCTGCTAGTACTGGGTCTACCCCCTTTTTGCCTTTAGTGCAGATTCAACAAGGTGCCAGAAATATTACTCAGGGATTCAGGTCTATATTACCTTAATAGCAACATGCAGTTGTAAGTTTGTCAGCTGCACATCAATGATGTGAAATCACCAAATTCACCACCTCCCAAATATGCTCTATTCTAAGGGTCTCCAACCAACAGGCAACAGCAAGTACCAGGCTGTAGGTTGTGCTGAACCAATCCCAAGCCATCTTTGTTGGCTGCAGCAGTCTTAGTCAGGTTATTTTGAATTTCAATGATTTTATTGTTTTTTTTTTTATAAAGGAAAACGGAAGTAGGGTTCAAAAGAGGAAAACATTGTGTGGTTGTTGTTTTTTTTTTTTTATTATGCATTTGATTTTTCAGTTGAAATCAGACAACTATGGTACATTAAATCAAAAGTTGCTATACAGCTCATTTACCTGAAAGCAAGCACAGTTTAGACATGTTCGATATAGACGGGGACTCTTGCACTCACTGTGGCAAAAATCCACACTGAAAAAGTCCAATACACTTTAAATTGAGAACCATAGATATCCAATCTGCAACATCAAGGATTACTTAAAATATTTAGTTTTTTAAATAAATTCTGTTGATTGTGACAACACATCAAAAGTTCCTGAAAGCAAAGCATCAATATTAAAAGGGCTACACTTTAGCACAACAAAACTTGTGCATAAAAGTTACTATTTTCAGTGTATTACAGTTGACCGTTGTCAGGCTAAGAGATATGGAGCCTTTAGGAGGCGAAATGTCTTGCACAATGGTGGTGTGAGCCCTAAGAGGGGCCAAGGTGCAGAATCTAAGCAGCAACCAGGTTTTCTCCTGGCTGTTGCCAGGTTGCTGTCCTTGGGCACACTAAGATGGAACAATGTGTGAACAGGCAGGAGAATAGACAAAGAAGGCCGCGGTGTGGCAGGCAGCAAACAAGGGAGATCAGGAAAAGAGCCAAGGGGTGAGAACCAGAAATCTAGAAAATAGACTGGTGACACGGGGGTCACCAAAGACACAGGGGAACACAGGAACAGACAGGGGGGGGGGGTGACATGTGGGTCACTGAAGAACACTGGAAGAGCACAAGGGAATAAACAGGGAAACAACAAACAGGGCAACAACAGACTGGGAAACAAGGGGTTAGCACAGGAGGTAGACTGGGGAAGCACTCAATTAACCAACAGGCAAACTGGGAATGCTTAGCAGAGCTAAAAAGCTCAGCATTAGTGGAGACTAATAGTGCACAAATGCTGAGCGCTGTGTCTGGGCCAGCTAAATAGCCAAGGTCCATTAGAAGGCTATCCCCTGATTAGCTGGCGAGAGCAGCAGTGCTGATAAAACTTGCAAAAGCAAATGTGCCCAGGGTAATAACTGCCTGCATGGGTAGGAGAGATGCGCCAGCGCTTTAGCGAGGAGGTGGTAAGTGTGACAGTCATACTCAGAGGCCAAATGTTTACCAACCAGGCTGATTCCAAGACACCAAGCTTTTTCCAAAGGGGATGAGAGCTTTCAAACAATTCTCACCTGTATACTCATCTGAACTGCCAGACCCTCCCATTACTTCCTGTTACCCTTTTGGAGGCCACAATCTCTATCAGAAGGATATATATTGGTCATTTAGGACCCATCACTGTAATACAATAAAATATAGTGTATGATATGATACATGGTGTGGAATCTGAACTGTTCACATTCAATTTAATTTCTTTGATAGCTGTATCATGTGTGGATCTACAAATTCCAGCAAATGGAAAAATCATCTGTACTGTTGAAAATGGGAAATACCAGTACAATGCATACTGCAACTTTTCTTGTGATGAAGGATACAAATTAAATGGAACAAAATCTGTATTTTGCCAGAACACGGGAGAATGGTCTGGACCTGCACCCACATGTTTAGGTATTTACAGCCCAGCATAACACCTCCTGACATATTTAGTCTGTACAATATTGTCAATATATGTTTTTTCCGTGATATGGGATGTTCACCACTCACAGTGCACCTGTAGATCACGTGTGCTACCTGGCTTACCAACAGCTCTCACCTGTTCACACAGTACACACCTCTGAACTGCTAGAACCCCCCTTTATCACACTTCCTATTCCAAATGCCATCAAATTAAATGGAACAAAATCTGTATTTTGTCAGAACACGGGAGAATGGTCTGAACCTGCACCCACATGTTTAGGTACTCAGCATAACACCTCCTGACATATTAAAGCCGCATACACACTTGCAATTATAGTCGTTGGAAAGGATCTTTCACAATCCTTTCCAATGACTAAGCACTCCACGATGCATGAATGATGCTGTACATACAGCACCGTTCTGCTCTATGCAGAGGGGAGGGGGAGAGCGACGGAGCGGCACCCCGCTGCGCACTCTCCTTCTTCAGTTGCATTACGATCGTTCGTCGTATGTGAACCTGTCAGGACGGTTGTTCAGACGATGAACGACGCATGCTGTACACACTTCAGATTCTTGTCCGATATTGGCCCTGAGACGATAATCGGGCGAGAACCATTGGAAGCGTGAACCCATGGAAGTGTGTATGTAGCTTTAGTCTGCACAATATTGTCAATATATGTTTTTCCTGTTATTTAGAATCCATCACTGTAATTTATTATAATATAGTGTATGTTATGAAACATGGTGTATATTGTGAATTGTGCTTATACAATTAAATTTCTTTGACAGCTGTATCATGTGTGGATCTACAAATACCAGCAAATGGAAAAATCAACTGTACTGATGAGCATGGAAAATTACAATATAAATCATTCTGCAATTTTTCTTGTGATGAGGGATATGAATTAAATGGAACAAAATCTGTATTTTGCCAGAACACAGGAGAATGGTCTGAACCTACACCCACATGTTCAGGTACCTAATGCCCAGCATAATACCCCCTGACATATTTAGTATATGCTATGGAAAATTCCAATTTAAATCATTCTGCAAATTTTCTTGTGATGAGGGATATGAATTAAATGGAACAAAATCTGTGTTTTGCCAGAACACAGGGGAATGGTCTGAACCTACACCTACATGTTTAGGTACCTAAAGCCCACCATACCTACCCCTGACAAATTACGTTTTTTCCCCAAGGTATGAGATGTGCGACACTGACCTCAAGAGTACAAGTGCTACCTGACAGGGCTCAGTATTTTTTTCTGGCAGACTGTTCTGCCAATAATTGTCATGCTGATGCTACCAATAGCAGACCTTAGAGGAACCCTAAAGATCGGCTCTGTGTAATTGATAAGCTTTTTCTGGATTCCATGAATGTTTTTGATTTGTGTGTGGTTTAGTTTGTGATCAAGACAATGGGCCTGATTTATTAAAGCTCTCCAAGACAGGAGAGGATACACCTTCAATTAAATTGGTAATCCAAAAAATCTAGAATGGATCTGGTCCAGGATTCAAAAAAATTGGCAAACAAATAGCAAATGATTTCAAGAAATCCATTCATTTGCTGGATCACCCATGTTCACTGCTGAAACTGTATCCTCTCCAGCCTTGTGGAGCTTTAATAAATCAGGATCACTGTATTCAATTATATTATAGTGTGTGGTATTATACCTGGTGTGGAAGGCTTATTGTTCACATACAATTTTCTATCTTGTTGATAGCTGTATCATGCAAGGACCTACAAATTCCTGCAAATGGAAAAATCAACTGTACTGGAAAGTTCCACTATAATTCATTCTGCAACATTTCTTGTGATGAAGGATATGAACTAAATGGAACAACATCTGTATTTTGCCAGAACACAGGAGAATGGTCTGAGCCTATACCCACATGTTTAGGTATCTGAAGCCCAACATGACACTTTATTGACAAATTTTTCTTAGTCTACAAAACTTTTCTTGTGAGATATTCTCCCAGGATATGAGATGTACACCACCAGCAATGCACCACATATACTACCTGACAGGGCTGACATGTTTTTTCAGTAAGCTCTTTAGCAAATAGCCCTAAATGCTACCACTGACAGTGACTAGAGCAGGGGTCAGCAACCTTTACTATCAAAAGAGCCATTTTGCCTCCTCTTCCACTAAAGAAAAATAGTCTGGAGCCGCAAAACATGGAATTCCCCTCCTCCGCAGTGTCTTGGGAGGAAGGGGATCCCCCATCAGAGATCTCCCCGCGGCAGCCAAAGGGAGCCACAACAAGGAGGCTGAAGAGCCGCATGCGGCTCCGGAGCCGCAGGTTGCAGACCCCTGGCCTAGAGGGTTCATAAGTTCAAAACTTTTGACTTGATATGTTTGTATTTTTGGATTCTATTACTGTTTACTTTGAGTATAGCCTAACTTCTGCAAATGGACTGTGGCATGTTAAACCATTAGAAATATAAAAACATCTTATAGTGATCGTATAGAAATCAGTGATGTATGCTTTCCTATATATTAATAGCATTGTTTAATTCATGTCTGTCCTAGCTTTGAATGGCTCCCTTGGAACACAGAAACAAATTACAATAATAAGCTCAGTCATGGGAACTATTGGGCTTTTTATGTCTGGTATACCAATTGCATATATAATAAGTTATCTCCGCAAAAAACGTAAGTAACTTTCACTACCATTAAACAGAAATGCATTTTGCTTGTAAGAAATAAAAATAGCTGGTATATGAAAATGATCTAAACTAATCTTTTTTTGTTAGATTACAGTTATCAAATGTTTTTGATGTATGATGGTAACTGATGATTCAATTCAAATGGTGATAATTCAATGAATTTTACTGTTGATACATTTAACACATGACAAGTGGAAAGACCATTTTGTCACATTCAATTCCAATAAAATACAAAATAAAAACTTTAAAAAAAATTATATTTTTTAAACAAATATACACCTAACTAAACCTGTGTTTACACTTAACTAATAGGTATCTGCTTTTATGTTCTTCTCACTCTCTGTTCAACTTTCTGAAAGTCAAAATTTGTGTAAGGTTTAGCATGTGTCCTCACTAGGAATATTCGAATGCCACAAACCTCAAATCCACTAAAAAACACTGAGATTTTGCCTTACCCCTTGACCCCAATGAATTGCCTGAAAAAGACAACATTTAACCAATATCATCCAATTTGCACCACTAAAATTTAGGGAAATTAGAATGTGTGTAACTCAATCCACATATTAGAAGAGCTTTAAAATTCAGATCAAATCATTGTAAATGTGAAGTTGTATTCTTGTGTGTGTGTTTGTGTATTATGTTCACTTTACAAAACAGGGTAAGTAAGGCTACGCACACACATCAGATGATTCTCGTCTGATAATCACCTCAGAGCTGGTATTGAACAAGAATCTGGCGTGTGTACAGTGCTCGTCCAGCGTGGTTCATGGATCAGTCCTGGCGGATCCACAAATGACGAACAATAGTAATACAACTAAAGGAGAGTGAGCGCAGCGGTGTGCTGTCATTCTCCCCCTCCCCTCTCCATAGAGCAGAACGGCACTGTATTTACAGCACTCCTTCAGTCTTTTGTCATTGGAAAGGATTGTGAAAAATCCTTAAAAACGACAATTATTAAACGTGTGCACACAGCCTAAAGCATCCCTCAATGTTGATCATTATAAACAACAAACAAGCTTACAACTTCAGAAAACATGATAGAGTTACAATCTACAATACATTTGACATCTTCAAAGGGAAAGAAGTGGCATATAATAAAGGGGTAAGGGTTAAAATATGAAAATTCTGTCATTATTTTTTAACTTCACACAAGACAACCTGGATTTTTTTTTACCCTAAGTTATCTTTAGAAGGTGGCAGATTTATTGGATCTTGGAGTATTCCCATAATTTAAAACAATATGCCTATTCCCTATTTTTGCCATTGGTGATTTTTTTTCCATCTTCTGCTCACAACACCTACTTCCAACACACCCGATCACTGTCTCTCAGTGACTCACACCTGCTTTTTCCCCAACTCACAGGAGCCCCCTCAACTCCTAATTACTAGCACCTCCCATTAACCTCATTCCATATTCAAAGCACCTTCTTCCAATTCACCCCCTACTCTGCTGTGTCAACCACTGCACAAACCTATCTACTTTTAAACAGACACAGTTTTGCTTGTTTGACATTAGTATTTGAGACTTGAAAGACAGTTACTTTGTTGCTTCAGATTTTCCCTTTTTTGTATTTTATTAACTTTCATAACAAACATTCATTAACATAAAGTCCTTCTTCTATGATTTATGATATCAAGCAGCAACTTGAAAAGAAACATAATAGTGTTTAAAACCAATGGGATTGCCATTGTGCTAGAAATTCATGGGAATTGTCAGTTACTACACAACTACAGTAATATTCACATTTTGTATTTGAATTAAAATTCGAATAGATATGTAGCTTTTTGTCAGTTGTGATCCTTTAAATAGGATAGCAAACACATTTTTTCTATGCAAGACATTTTGTTATACAATGATTTTGTCATTGTCCTTTTTTTATTTTCCAGAACAAGAAAATTCAAATATCATAAAAACAAAAAGGTGAGCATTTTTATGTGATTAGAACACAGAAAAGTATAAACAATCAGCACAGAAAAATGTTTGGTAAATAAAACTTCCTTGAAAATTAGAAATTATTATCTAATATTATCATGAGCTAAAAACTGTGAGTTACAGAGGAAGCTTTGCCAGATAGTAAGTTTTGTCTAAAGATATTTAGTATTTCATCCAAATCAACAAAGTAGAATTTATTTATCACACCCCACGCAATTCATAGCAAAAGCTAACAGTGCCAATGAAAAAGTAATATTTGTTGCATATAGCTGAATCTGTTACATTGGTGGTCAATGTAAAGGCTCATACTACATTAGTGGTTAGTGGGATGAGTGCCACTTGGCACTAGTGTACATTTAGGACAGTTAGTTTACAGTTAGTAAAGAAGCACCCTTTACACTTATGGCCAGTTGGATGAAAAGTACACTGTTATATTGGTAGTTAGTAAAAGGTGATTCTTCTTTACCCTAATTCACAATGAAGAAGGGCCCCCTACATTCATGGTCAGTTGGAAAAGGGCTATTTTACACTGTTGTAAGTGATACTTACCACAAGGACATAAGTGCACAAATTGTGATGCTGCTGCTAGAACTTTACAGGTTCTGTATAAGGCATGAGATCATTTTAACAATTTTGTTCACTGAATGTAACACTGTGTGGCATTCATCCTCTAAGGAGCTAAGTATTTATTACAATATGAGCACAGGAAACAAGCTATTTGACCGTATGTGCATATGTGTGCAAGAAATAGCCAATTGTAACATTATGAGACTAAAAAACAGGCAAGTGTGACAATAAGTGGACAACAAATGGAGAAATGTGATAAATTGTTGGTAAAAAAAGAATAGGTCAAATAACTAAATATTAGAACAGAAAACAGGAAATTATGACAATATGCAAACAACAAATGGACGACTGTGATAATATATGCGCAGCATATTTTTATTTTACATGGCAATATACTTTAATATTGCATTTTTTTATCTCTAGAGACCCTCCCAACACCATTGAAAATCCTGCATTTGAAGGTTGTAGCTTTATTTTTAAGTGTGTGTGTGTGTGTGTATATATTTGTATATATACATATATAGATATGTATGTATTGTACACCCTATATATTGCTGTCTTCCTCTTGAAAATGTTATATACTTGATTGGCTTTTGTTTAGACATAGAACAAATGTAAATAAAGGGAAGTAAAGACATCTGGTTTTTATTTTTGCTCCAGGGCATTGTCCCAAAATGTATAAAAGGTAGTAGATCAGAATAAAGCCAGACAAATGTAATTTTTTTTAGGCGGAGGTCAGGAGTAAGAGATGTCCTATAGCTATAGATCAAACGTGGTAAATGAGCGGAAAGTGAAGTTCTTTTTTTCTTAAGCTAAAAATAAGCCTTTGACTAGAATATAAAGTGATTTCCTTTTTAAATTCATTCCATTTTTAATGCTTCCATTACTTTTCTTCACAATTCAAATAAAATATCAACTTGATGATAACCTTCTTGACATTCATCGGATCTTCCTGCATGACTTGCTTTTTACAACATAGTACCAAATAGGATATGGTGGTATTTCTTCCTCGCCTCCTGCATGAATTAGCTTAGAAAAACTTTTAAATTTAACTGGCATAATGTAACTTTCACTGTTACTGCTTTGATTTCCTCAATATAATTATGATCTAATATCTTTGTCCTTAATTTAATCTTGTTTTGCTCTTGCTAAATTCGTAAATTAATGCTTTCCATATTGTTGTTATGAGGAATTCTATTGCAAAGTGCAGTTTGTTGGCATGTGCACAATAGTGCAGGCAAGGTATGTTATTATGTTTTGTGGCAGCCAGGGGATGATTTCTGTGGCAGGACAAAACCCAGAAACTATCCCAGTCTCATGTGCAGCTCATTGTACTCAGAAAAGAAGATTGCAAACAGGCAGGTAAGCATGCTTTATTGCAGAGGGGAAATCACTGCGCCCTTCTGCAATACAAATCTTGCCTGCTTGCACTTTTGAAACGTGGAACTACAGTTGAAAGCAGAACTATAATTCTTCAAATAAAATTGGAATAAGGCAGGTCTATTTTTGCAGAAAGGGACAGGTGATGTCTATTCTGTAATAAAATCACACTTACCTGCTTGATCAGTGCCTTCTATGTAGAAAATGTTGAGTTATGATGCTGGGATGCACTGGTTATTCTGGCACCCCCAGGATTACAGGGACTGAATGAAGGGCATGCTCACAGGAGTTACTTCATCCTAGCCTGGTCAAATAAAATCAAAGTTTAAGAGCAGAACCAGGAAGAGAAAAAGGAAAAAGATGGTGGCACCTGTGACAAAACAGGAACATGTGAATGTATTTATATTTCAATATTTTTATTAAAGTTTTCATACAATGTACAGAATAACAATACAACAGGGACAAAAAGAAAATTAGGGGAAAGGAACCACGAAAACACATTAACAGCCACCCAATATCCATCAATATCCATGACTACATACAGAAAATGAACTTGACAAAATATTAAGGCTGATTTTTGAAATATGTGATATGTCATAAAAATGCAAATGTCACTTATAAACAGACAAAGGGGCTGTAACAATATACCTGAGAAAACCAGAGTGGGGGGAGGTGAGGACTCGAAATATCCAATCAACAAAAGGTGAATGTGTTTAAAAAACTGTAATCAGGATTTTTGGAAAAAGGAATTTCCACTTTGAGACAGCACACCATCTTCTTTTTTCTTTTCTTCCTCGGTTTGATCTTTGGCCATCTTGTTTGGCCAGGCCAGGATGATTTAAAACCTGCACACAAATGCTGGAATTTACTCAATCCTATCAAGTGCAGGGGAAGCCAAGATTCTTGGGTATATCGGCAACCAAACGTAACTGTGCATGCGCAGCTCAGCTTTTTTAGACAGTTCCACACAGCTATCAGGCATTACTGGGAGGCATTACTGGGAAGAGAGGTCTCCTGTCCGAAAACTTTGATTGAAAACCTGATTGAAAACTTTTTTTAGTTTTTAGTTTAGGAACTTTAGTTGCACTTGGGTGAATGTGGGCAATGTCTTTCAACCAGGAAGAATGAGGACATCTAGATGCAGAAAAGAAGAACTGTGAATGACAGCTGCTAACTAATGCTGAATATTACAGAATAGACTGATTTTGCCACATCATTAAATGGTGGACTATTTTTTGGCATGGGAGTTCTGCCGTAAAAATATATAAAGTTTCTTTAGTGCCACCAGTTGCACTATGGTAAATCGTACACTACTTTCTCATTCCTAATAGTAAGTTAACTGTTTTTGCAGGAGTTGTGCCAACCTAATTAGGCTCACCAACAACTTCAACATCAACAACAACAGAATGATTGCAATTGTAAGCACAATGGCTTACTCACATCTGGGTAATACACATGTAATTAGTAAAAATATTAAATAGGGAGATTGTCTAAGATGTACTGGATGGAAAATGTTCATGTTGGGTTATGAGAGGATCTTATTACCTGTTTGTTTGAGTTTGAAATATCTAAACCCTGCATGTATGGATATTTATACCTGATACATTCTATAGCTTGTGTCTTATTGATTTTCTGAAATGAATTATTGATTTTTCTTCTAGATAAAGATGTCGACTCATTGGACATCTAATTTCTGGATTGACCATTACTGATAAAACGGGATGCCACTAAATATTTCAAAATCCCAAACATGAGGAAAAGGAAAACAGTGATTAGAATATATTTTAGGTTTAGCGTTTAATTTTTGGTGAAGATTTCCCAAGCATGACCTAAAAAAATGCATAAACCACTGTGAGAAGATATGATGTCCAGTTCACTGTACTGTGGGTTTTTCTTTATTCAATAAAGAGCAAAAAAAAGAATTGTGTATATGTCTGTTTATTGCAGAATGTGAATATAAATACCATGTCACAGACAGAAACCAGTATGTAGCACATGAAGTCTAAGAAAAGTAAGAATGTTTTAGCTGCATCATTGCTTTGGGTCAATGACATAAAAAATAGTAAATCAACAATGATAAAAAAACAAATACACCCCCATTGTTTAAAATCATTATTAGGTACTATATATATATAAATATATATATATATATATATATATATATATATATATATTAACCTTTGTCACAAAGTGTAAATATTTAAAGGGTATGCCTGTAACAATTTAAAACAAAAGTATTATGAATATGTCTATAGTATATGGGCTGTGAAGACCAGCAAATCATACAAGTGGATAATAAAATGTGGTCAATAAGACTTCACATAAGGCCCATATTGCCCACATATATTCTTCTGTTATACAATAAAACAAAAGTACAACAAAAAGGGGGGGGGGAAAATACCAACCTATTTTTTTCATACTAGGTATATGCTTATGGTACTGTCTATTTAGCTATCTTCACACGTTTTTTCTATTATTAAAATTGTGAAAATTGCAGGAAAATACACCCAAAAATAGGTTGGAGCAATCTCCTCAAGAAAACTTCCTTTTATGATGTTCCTGACATCCACAAGTGCGCGATCGGATGATGTAGCTGCTGTAAAGGGAAAAGAAAGAGAGCTGATCTCTTCTTTTGAATAAGGCATTAGTCAAAAGAATTTATTTCTGCTGCCTACTCCCCCAGCCCCTCGTGTATGGGATAGT
Source organism: Pyxicephalus adspersus (assembly GCF_032062135.1). Classification (NCBI taxonomy): domain Eukaryota; kingdom Metazoa; phylum Chordata; class Amphibia; order Anura; family Pyxicephalidae; genus Pyxicephalus; species Pyxicephalus adspersus. The sequence goes on along the minus strand of NC_092865.1, from coordinate 41,146,649 downwards.
GTGTGTATAGGAGTGTATGGTATAGTGTGTATAGTGTGTATAGGAGTGTATGGGATAGTGTGTATAGGAGTGTATGGTATAGTGTGTATAGGAGTGTATGGTATAGTGTGTATAGGAGTGTATGGTATAGTGTGTACAGGAGTGTATGGTATAGTGTGTATGTATAGAGTGTGTATAGGAGTGTATGGGATAGTGTGTGTGTATAG
>NC_092865.1:41112803-41146418 GCF_032062135.1 Pyxicephalus adspersus | reverse complement strand
ATAGTGTGTGTATAGGAGTGTATGGGATAGTGTGTGTGTATAGGAGCGTATGTTATAGTGTATATAGCAATGGAAAGGTAAAGATGAGCTCCCTGTGCTGTGAGATGAGGATCTGCTAATTTTTGCATTAACAATGTTCCTTTTAGGGTATATACCATAACTTTTTAAAGTTTTAGATAAAGATATTGGGAATTATATTTTATGTTCCAATATGGTAATTATATTGTAAGGTTAAAGTGTTAGAGCAATATTTTGTGAAGGGTCTTTGTGTACCTTAAAAGACCAAAAATAATGCAAGATTTGCTATTGGTTATATTGTATACCATTAGGCATATTGCATATATCTAATACAATCCTTTTTAAAGTTGTTGACATTGTAAGATTGTTTTCTCGGTGACACTGCTATACAAAAAATGACAAGAAACAGAAACACTGTCCCTACAAATCTGGAGTGTGTTATTAGCCCTTACAAACATATCACTTTGTGTAATTAATTAAGTGAAAATAAACTCTAGTGGATCCTTAAAGTTAGCACTGTAACTTTATTCAGTAAGCTAAGTGAGAGTTCACCTTACTGAGTGAGCAGCTTGTTCCTTTAGTAAATTATTATTATTAATAATAATAAACAGGATTTATGATGCCAACATATGCAGCGCTGTACATTAAATAGAAGTTGCAAATGACAAACAAATCTAGACAGTGACACAGGAGAGGACCCTGCCCTGAAGAGCTTACAATCTAGTAGGTGGGGGAATTTCACACACAATAGGAGGGAGATATGTAGTGGTGAGAAGTAGTGACGGTTTCAAAGGATAGAAGAAGATGGGTAGTCAAGTTTGAAAAAGTTTGAAAAAATAGTAAATGACATCAATGAACTCCAGGCAAAGAACAGAAGTACCAATCTTTTGGCACATAAAACAGTGAGGCACATTTGGCACATTGGCACAGTCAGATGAATGGTAGCACGGTCGAGGAATTTAGTGGTATCTTTACTCGATTCCCAGCTTGAAAAAACAGAAAAATACTGGTGTAGTTATTCTTCCACTCGCACATTTGCAGCAGCATTTTGGATTGGCTTTTAATGCTACCCTGATCGGAGTGCTGCTGCCTTTTGAGATTTGGAAGTGTTTTATACCCAGTCAAATTCACATCCTTGTACTAGTTCAGTATTATTAAATTACCAAATTGCAATCCATTGTATCCAGATACAAGTAAAGTTATGAACAGCAAATATTTACTAATGTGTGAAAAAGTAAAATATGTAAAAGCAAAGAAATACTAAAAAGTAGAAGAGTGTTCTGAGTTTTCTTTTTTTTTTCTTGCAGGACCATCTGTGGATTATTGACTTTTATCTGAAAATGATTCTTGTGCTGCCAAGACTGTATCTTGGTAACATTAATGATGTCGCAGATGTGGAGCACTTACAAAAAACTGGTATCACCCACATACTGACTGTAGACAGCGTAAAACCTGATCTGACTTTATTTCAGACAAAGTTTGTCAATTTGTTGGATGATTCCAGCGCAGACATGTTGAGTTGCTTGGCTGAGTGTCTAAACTTTTTAAAGGAAGCATTGGCACTGCCTGAAACATCTGTTCTTGTTCACTGGTAAGTTCTGTAACTTACTTCAAAGCACAACAGTTAAGGGAAAGTGTCAGGGGTCAGGGATGATCTGGTGCAGGATAAAGGGGGCTTATACTTGCTCCATGCCCGAATACAGTCTGGCTAAAACTTAGAAGGAATCTCATGTTTTTAACCAATTATTACTTAAGGTATCTCAGAACATGTTAATTTAATTAAGGGCTGTCGTAATTTTCATGTTGCTCCTTTTCCGCCCTAGCGGTCTAATTCTGTCCAAATTTCCATGCTAAAAGCGTCCAAGCCTGTTATCTAAAACAATGGACAGATTGCATTTACAAGATTTTGCTGCCATTGGGGGGTCTATGTTTGGATTCATTTAAAATCTTGACAGTTCTGATAATACTTTAAGCACAGAAGGGTCAATTCACAAATTTCTTCTCACTTTTGTGATAATTTGATGCTAATCCAGAAGAATTCAGTAGCATGTAGGTAAAGTTTCTGCAAAGCTTAGTTTGATCTTTTTAAGTTAAAATTTAACATAATACTGAAAATGAAATGCCTCTGAAACCCCATCATTGAGTTGTAATGCAAATGGATTTCATGTTTTCAGAATTCTTTTTTTAGGGGGGTTGTCAAAAAGTGGGAAAGACAAGCCAAAGTTATTGTTCCCAGTTGTTTGTGCCAAGGGTATTTATATATATATATATATATATATATATATATATATATATATATATATATATATATATATATTTTATGGGAAATAGCCACACTTTTATATAATGGTAAAAATGTCCTTTTAAAGAGCATCATGTATGTGAACAGAGTATGTGTTAGCAGATGGGGACGGAAAAACCAGTGTCCCATCCTCATCATTGCTAGCGGAACTGGGCAGACAGCCAGTGTCCCGCTCGTAATCTGCTTGTGCCCCACTGTCATCCGATGATAAGTGGGTGGCACGAGTGCCAGGCGGAACACCTGGAAAAAGACTGTGGTGAGAACTATACAAATTATGGTGGTCAGGAATATTGCTGAATTACCTAACCTAATATTTCAGATCATTCTGTTCAGAAAAACAGACATTGCTTTTTTTTTCCAACAGCCATGCTGGAGTTAGCCGGAGTGCTGCTGTAGTTATAGCTTACTTGATGAATACAACAAAATGTACTTATGAAGAAGCACACAGAAGACTACAAGATGCAAAATCTGATATTAAGTATGTGTTAATGGGAATTAACTCTTTCAGCCTTATATAAAATGTTTTGTATTTTATGGTTACAATATTTTTGTAAATTTATATAATTTTTTGTTAGGAATTCTATTGTGTTTAAAACAGAACTAAAGTTCCACTTTAAAGATTCTGGATCAGACAGTGCATTATTGCAGAAAGAGATAGGCATTGTATTCTTATGTACCCTGCCAGTAAGCGCTAAAGATGATCTCTAGCCTTACCTTTCTTTTTTCAGAAATTTATTAAGGCTCTTCAGGACTGGAGAAGACAGACTGCAGGTTTGCTGGATTACCAAGGCTATCCAGTGATAGTTTATCTTCTCTGGACTGGCTTTACTGGAACAAGCTTTAATAAATCAGGCCCTTTGACTTAGTCACAACAAGTATTAAAAAGTATACTTAAGGTTTTTTTAACCCCCCTAATTTCCTATCTGAATATTAATATTATTACAGTTTTTATATAGCGCCATCATATTACGCAGCTGTTTACATAGTTGTGTCACTAACTGTCCCTCAAAAGGGCTCACAATCTAATGTCCCTACCCTGGTCATATGTCATTATTACAGTCTAAGGTCAATTTGGGGGGGTTTGCCAATTAACCTAACTGCATGTTTTTGAAATGTGGGAGGAAACCGGAGTACCCGGGGGAAACCCACGCAGACACGGGGAGAACCTGCAAACTCCATGCAGATAGTGTCCTGAAGATTCGAACCTAGGACCTAGCGTTGCAAAGGCCAGAGTGCTAACCACTGAGCCACGTGCTGCCCATGATAGACTGTCAGACTGATATACTGGTTTTAAACTGTTTTGTTTAAGCTGATAAAATTTGTTAAATATTATTCTTTTTAGAATCAACCAAGAGTTTGTAAATCAACTAGGACTATTTGAATCTATGGGTTGTGAAGTGGATATGACTAGTGCAAGTTACAAACAGTATCGATTACAGAAGTTAACAGAAAAATACCCCGGTAAAGGCATTTTTATAATTACTATATGTGGATTTTTGCAGAACATCTCATTTTTTGTTGTATTGTTAAGCTGTCACAGTTCTATCTAGGTTTTGGACTTTTTAAAGCCCAACTCAAGAGTTGGCTTGGTATTCCACACATACATAACTTAATTTCATGTGTTCTTCAGCATGTCATAATGAGTCTCCAAAACTGGTGAACAGGTTATCATGAGTAAACTCAGGTGATCCAGCAAAATTGGATTAGAATTGTTAAAAATATTTTGCTATTAGCAAATGTTTTCAATCTATTCCAGGTTTGCTGGATCACCCAGGTTCTCCCATGATAGTCTATGTTCACCAGTCTTGAAGACCTTTAATAAATCAGACCAAATATGTCAGAAAATCAGAAATGATGCACACAAGCTCACAAAAATATTACAGTTGGGTTTCTGCAGCGGTAATTTTTGTATTTGAGAACAAAAAAATAGCAAAGGAAATTTTTTAGTATATTTGTAAATGTATTATTTCAGTGTTATGGTCAGAACTAACAGTTGAAATATCTTTTTTTCCCCCCAGAGTTGGAAAGGGACAAATCTTGTTTCTTTTACTTCGGTCTGTTATTTGCTCTAATTTGATTCTGTACTAGAAGTTATGGAAATATGAACTGCAACACATTTTTTAGTGATGTGGGGGCTGAAACCTGCGAAGGTGTTATTACTCGTCTTTGTTTTTCTGTCCCCATGTTTTCTGTCCTGCAAAAACAAAACGTAAAATGAAATCTTTCCAACAGATTCATGAACAGCAGTGACAACCTGACTCTGATATGCTATTTATACTTTCTGGGTCTATTGAAAATGAATGGATTATGGTTTTTGATTACTTTAGGCATTGCTTTCTTCTTTATTTTTAAAAACTCTCCACTCCCATAGAGTTTTCATGGAGGTCTTCCTACAGACCTTTCAATGTGAAAGAATCACAGACCTTCCATGTCTAAAAAAAGTATGAAGCCTTATCAATTTTTATTGTAGATTTTCCTTTGTGTACACCGTTTGTTTGGTGGAGCAATTTAGGAGTAAATTGGTGTAAATCAGTAGAAAAGCTTATAAATGCGTAATTAAAAAATAATTCAATATGATTATAGCTTTCCCTTAACATTGAAAACAACTAGAAAAGTTGTGTAAACGAGTAAAACGCTGCCAATTTTCCCTAAGTAATTGAAAATGTGTCTTATTGCAACTTACTCTGCATGCTGAAAATCTCTAAAAATAAATGAAGCCTCATGACGTGAACACAGCAGGTCATCAAAATTCATTTATTTTAGTAATGAACATGATGGTTTAGAGCACAGGTGTCAAACACAAGGCCCTTCTGGCCTGTTTATGTGGCCTGCAGTGACTGTACCACATCTAAGCACCTGACATTTGCAGTGTTTTAGATTTCGGCCCCTTATTTGAGTGACACCCCTGGTTTAGAGGATGCATTTGACCTGCTTTGCGTTATGCTGAATTGCTTTGGACAGTATGTTCGGTTGAGTGGCATTAAAACTGGAGGCAAACCAGCTCTAACTTAGCCTTTTCTTGTCAAATGTTGCTGGCTATTTAAACAAAGCTAAATCTATTCAAAGGCAAATATTTTCTAATAAATTGGCAAATATTCCTACCTGCAATTGGGCAGAGTTATCAAGTAGATCCACCAACGGTGACTGTCAAAATATTAAGACTAATTACATTTCTCTTTTTTCAGAATTGCAAAGGTTGCCTCGTGAAGTGTTTGCTTTGGATCCCAGCTCCATAGCTCAAACTAAAGAGGTTCTCTATCGTTGCAGAAAATGCAGGTTGGATTTGCTTTCTTCAGATACACATATTAAACTAAGTATGTCTGTCATAAAGACCTTTTTACATAAAGTGACAAAACAAGTTGAAAAATGTGGCTTTTTCTTCCCAGGAGATACTAATCAGTTAGAAAGTATTTATTATTATTAATGTTAAAGTGCCAACATATTACGCAGCGCTGTACATTAAATAGGGGTTGCAAATGACAAACGAATACATACAGTGACACTGGAGGAGAGGACCCTGCCCCGCAGAGTGTACAATCTAATAGGTGGGGGAATTAATACACAATAGGAGGGGATATAAATAACTTATTTCACCACCAACTTTTATAAATGTATGTATGTAATGTATTTCCAACGCTTTCATCAAATAGATAGATAGGTAGTACCTAGCAAGTACCCCTATTGGTCTTTTACCCACTATTTGGTGCATAAGTTAATTGGCATGTGGTTATATGTGGCACCACCTTTCTGCTGCTTATGTGATGGTTGTATTAAAATTAAATGTAATCAATATAAATTATTACATTTTGTTCTAATACTCAGTATTATTTGGTTCTAAGAAAAAGTATAACTTTTACTGTAGGTAATGTATTTCATAAATATTTTTACTGTTTTTTCCCCAGGCGTTCCTTATTCCGTGCAGAAAGCATTTTAAATCACTCCTTAGGTGCCGGACCTATGGCATTTGCTCATAAAAGACTGACCATACCAAATAGCTCTGACTCTACCAAATGCACCTCATACTTTATAGAACCTGTGCAGTGGATGGAGGAAAGTCTTTTAGGAGTAATGGATGGGCAGGTAAAGTTTGAAAAATAATAACCTTTGTTTCTGTAGTTATTTTACATGCCTCTCAACTGAAAGTTTTGTTACCTTAATCATTCAAACTAGCTCTCAACTGTCCCTGATTTAGAGACACTGTCCCTCTTTCATAACCCTTTTCCGCCTCAGCTTTCCCTCTGTTTAGGTTCAATAAAAAGTGTATTAAACTATTAAAAAATTGTTACTTAGCACTGAACTTTCCATCTTCTAAACCGAGCAGGGAGCCATGTGTCATTCAGAGGGGAAAAAACTTCCCCCCAGAGTGACGTCATGATGCCAGAACTCAGACCTGGGACGGGAGAGTGGGCGGGTTGTGTCCAGAGACCACTTCCCTGAGCCTGCGATATCGCCATAAGAAGTGGTCCGCGGCTCTGACCTGTGCGTTCCCCCCCCCCAAGCGGGGTCCTCATCCTGACCCCGCTGGGGGGTGCACCAGCCAGTGCTGCCCCTACTTGTCAGACAGACGGGGATTGGGAGGGACCTCTGTTCTAAATGATTCTATATGTTATGTTGAAAAACTAATATAAAGGAAACGGTTGTGAAAAAAAAAAAATCATTTGTAGATTTAGTCAATAATTTTTTGTGTATTCATTTTTGGTGGTCAGCAAGATGGCATTGTGGCAGAGGTGTATCATTTGCTTATATACTTTGAGATAAAACGTGTCCTCCTTCCATATCGCTGAAAGCTCAGAGGTATAGTTCACCTGAGAGGTATATGTACACCTATCTAGGAGGCATTTTTGTATTATGCTATCAAAGCTATTTTCACCAACATTTTGAAGGAAATTCTTTGCTAGGTATTTATTCTCTCTCTGAAGCACAGCATAATTTGCCTAGACAATGTACATTAATACTTAGACTTCATATATTTTTAGCTGCTCTGCCCCAGATGTCATTCGAAATTGGGCTCATTCAACTGGTATGGAGAACAGTGTTCTTGTGGCCGGTGGGTGACTCCAGCATTCAAGGTGCACAAGAATAGAGTTGATGAAGTGAAGCCTTTACTTATCTGAGGAAGGTGATACTTTCATAAACCAGGACTGGTTCATATAACTATGAAGCTTGTAAATTAATATTAAAATATTGTTTTGATTAGTGTAAATATAAGAACACTTGTAGCAACCTCAATCATTTGCATGTTAAAAGTTTTGGTTATCAGTCATTCCTCAGTTAAGGGCAATAGTTGTCAGTATTAAATTGGACAATAAACTGTTTACAAAATGGAAACAATTTGGTCTTTGTTTTTTTTTTTTGTTTTTTTAACATATAATTTTTATGATTTACCAGTGCTATATTGTCTTTCTGTCTTAAATGTAAGTACCACACCAGAGAAAACAAACAAATGGGATTTTAGGTACAACATGAAGGAAAGATACAATTGTCAATATAGAGTATAAAAGAATAAACATTTTATTGCATGCATGTTAAATTCCAACACAAATAACAAACAGACAACATAATGCTTACCCATAGGAGGGGGAGGACATCTCTTTATAGATATACAATCCTCCAATGCATGCCAGTTTCTAATGTATGATTATCTACATGATTTCTAAATATTCACAATTATCAATGAAAAGACAGAACATGAGAGAAACAGAACAAGGACAACAAAAAATATCATAAAGTAGAGTTAATTACATTAAATTTACTGTTTGGCAAGGCAATGATGCTTGGGATGTGCAGAGACTGGGGTCAGGACAGAGACAAGCCAGCAAATAAAACCTATAGAGCACAAAACACTGCAACCTAGAGCAGCCATTTTTCTACCCACCCAGGCATGCAATTCATATTGCGATCCCATATTTATATCTATAGGATGTTAACGTGTATACCAAAAGATTGATTCATTTATATATTTGTAATTGTATCTTTCCTTTATGGTGTACCTGAAAAGCCCTATTCTTTTTGGTACTTTGCAGAATGTATATGATTTTCAGTTTTACCTGAGGGCAATAAATATCATCAATTTCATGTTGGGATTACTTTTCTTCTCAATTTTGTTTCTAAGCAAATAAGATCACTGTAAAGGTTTGCATATGTTTGGAAAAAGTGTAAATCAACATCCTAGTTTTATTAAGTATAAAGAACAAGGAATTTTGGGGCTTAAAAATCTCTAATGCCTCCCTTTCTGTAAACCACCAGTGAAAATAAGCACTCTTTCTAAACTAGGGGACTCTATTAATGTCATAGAAAGTAAATGAGGACATATTACCTCTGTGTTCATTTGTCAAAAGGTTTGATCACATTTGGGGGATGGGAAACAGTCTTAAAATGTAAGCTGTCAATAAAACATATATGCAAAGCAATGCACACTTGCCAATTATGGCACAGACCTAATTGTGTGCAGTGGCCTTGCAGCAATGACAGGTGCTAGACCTCTCTGGAAATTTCTCCCCCATGTCTTGAATGCTAGTTGAGAGATCTCTTAACTTTTCTAGCTTTACATATTCTACATAGATTCCTAACAAATGATGGTGTTCATTTGGTTGTATGTTTTTTAAATTGTATAATTCACTTAATTGACTGAGCCTGTAGCTCTCCTCCAGCTGTGTCTGTCTGACCCTTCTTTGCACTATATTTCCATGAATGTAATTTATGAGCAAGTAAATATTTGACATTTTGCATGTAGGGTAGAGACTGCTCAGAAAGCTTAAAAATATATTGTGACCCAAGGATCTATGCTGTAATGCAAAATTGTGCTATAAATCTATAAAAGTCTCTCGTTTTTGAAATGTCCAGCAATTTCAACCACCCGACCGTTAAACCCGACCTTTATGAAAATACCGTCAGAAAAGTTTGGGTTTATGGATCACTTACCTGGTCCCGCTGCGATCATCCAGCGTCCTGTTCCAGCGTCGTCCTCCAGTGTCGATCTCTAGCGTCGTTGCGATCGTTCATCGTCGTGTTCCAGCGTCGTCCTCCAGTGTCGATCTCTAGCGTCGTCCTTCAGCGTTGATCTCCAGCGTCGGGTGCCTTCTCCGAGAAGAAGCCGGCCGGCTTCTCCGTCCGTAGCGTGTGCGTGTCCCTCGGCGATGACGTCGGCGCGTGTGCGGGAAATTCAAATCGAAACTCATTCAAACACATTTTGTATTGGATTGAATACAAACTCCTGTATCCAATCCAATACAAAATAATTCAAAATAAATACAAAGTATGTAATTGGTAAATTCAAACTCTCATTTTGTATTGGATTGGATACAGGAGTTTGTATTCAATCCAATACAAAATGAGAGTTTGAATTTTGTTCTCATTTTGTATTGGATTGAATACAAAGTCCTGTATCCAATCCAAAATAATAGAAAATATATTTATGTGGTTTTGTTTATAGGTATGTGACGGACACTAGGGAGGTGTTTTAGAAAAATATATTATACAGTATACCGAATTATCGCATTTTCAGTATTTTTCATTCATTTATGTATTCTTGTTTAAGCTGATTTTTGTGTCTTTTATTAAATTTTATTAAAAGTAATTTTTTTTTTTTTTTTACGATTGTGTGTTTCAAACATTTTTTATATTCATGATATCCACTAGAACCCTGTTCAGACATATTTCCGTAAGTTACAGGTCTACAATTTAAAAAAAAAAAAAAATTCATGAAAAACAGTGTACCACTTTTGGAACAGAAATCTAGACATCAGTGTAACGCCCAGGTGGCTAAGGATTGTTTTTTGTTTTTGTTTTTTTTAGAAGTAAAATGTGTTTACAGAAATCAATCTTGTGATGACTGATTGTAAACAGCAGCTCTGCCCCGTATGTAAGAACATGATTACCTTTCCATAAATTTCAAGGAGTGGAGCTCCTCAATAATATAAAAATGTAACCGTTAAGTATTAGGCTTTGCTGCTGTTGATTTTTTTTTTTTGTTGATTCTTTGTTTTTGCCAAGGGCAAGAATGCGAGAGCTGTTTTTTTACTAAAAGAGGCGTGTCTTTGGAGAGAGACATCTTGTACCTATGTAATTAATGTATCTTTAATACATTAGAAAGACCTTGTTCTGATTATGCAGTTCAGATTTGGGCACCATTTCAAGGATATGTTGAATGGGACACAGAAGCAAGCCTAAATGTTATGCACAAGGAGGAGCTTAGCAATAGGAAAAGGTAAGCTTCCAAAAATGTATTCACTTGTGACAAGAGGCCATCTAGGTTCTATATGATTCCAAGTAAATACAAAAGTAACTATAATTAGCACTGCTAACTGCAATAACCGTGAGGGCACTCCTTGTGACTGACTGGAGGATAAGCTGTGAATATAAAAAAGAAAAGATCACTAAAATGTGATATGATTGACATCTGAAGATTATTTCTATAAATGGATTTAGCAGAACAAAAGTAGGGATAAACAAATTTGTCTAGGACTGGTTTGTGAACATTTTCATATCTTACTCAAATTACATGAACTTTGCAGAATACATAATAAAAGACTATTCAAAATCTCTTGGAAACCTATCGGTAGCCACCTTATAAATCAGTAAATAAGGGATAGAAAAGAAAGAGGTTTGAGGCTGAAGTTATGGTTTATAATCCTATTTAGGTATCGATAAACAATAAGCAAGTTTATTTTTTACATAATTAAGATTATAAACAATAACTTCAGCCTCAAACCTCTTTCTTTCCCTTAAGCAAATATCTACATGAACTTTGTGGCAAACCCTATTGCAGTCAATGGGGAGGGGGTAATATTTTAAATTCTGAGCATTTGAAGGTCTAATAAGCAAACTATTGCCAAACAAAAGAAAGGGTAGCAGGGTACTGCCATTGAGAACATATACCAACATTAAAAACTAGTCTCTTCCCTTTCACAGAGTGGTTTTCTTCTCTGTTAGCTGTCCCCAAACAGTTCCACTACCCAGTGAATATATACCTAAAGTGACTGTCATTTCCTTGATTTTCTTTCTTCAAAGGACACATAGTTCCCTAAGTCTTGAGAGACGGGAAGAGGACAAGGTGCAGATGTCTAGTTGGCCCGCTGATATCGAAGGCAGCAGGGGTAGATGAGGATTTGGAGAAGTGGAAGAGGGTTGAGGAAGAGAAAGATAAGTAAATGTAGCTCTGGGAACCTGCAGAAGGGAGAGGGCAAACACAGGGCACGCAGAGTTTATGCTGTCATCCCTCCAATATTATTTGGCCTTTGGAAGAAGCTGACTAATCTCTAGAGCAGCAACAGGTGGATGAGCACATATGGAGTCATGCTAGAAGATGCCTCTGCAATGATCCCTGCATTTGTACCTTTTAAAAGAGGATAGTTACTGGCTGGTCACACTTGTTGTCCTCCAGTACAAAGCAAAAGTCCCAGATTTTTTATGCCAGCATGCAACAGACTCAAATGCACTGCTGACAAGTCTGGCTGTTAAAAAGTTGCAAGTGGCATTTCCCAATGCTCAGCTTACAGAAGCCAAACATATTCTTAAGTTATCTACTTCTCAGACAATACCAATATGATGAACATGAAAACCAGAGGGGGTTGTGGTGACTATGGCCAACTTCTGTTATCCTCAGTGTCCTCTTTTTTTGGCTTTGATTTTTGCTCTAAAAAATACCCACACTCCATTTCCTCCTATGCCCTGCTATTGAAAGAACTAATTAATGCAAACACTAATCATAGTAATGTTCTCCTACCGTCTTTTTGATTTTAAAGATGATCATATCATGAAATAGGCTTTTGTGACAAGTCTTTGTGATGAAATAAGATTGTAGCCCTCAAGCTGGATAAATTGAAATTATGTTGCCTTCTCATTGGCATGCATTTTGCTATTTTTTTTGCATTTCCTTTCTTGAAACTTAAATTGTCAATTTTCGTGATCTCTACTGAGCAGCACAGAGCACATTATGAGGTGCTGGGGCAGAGGAAGAGGAACCTTTTGGGGAATAAAAATGTCTCCTACAGAGAGAACCCAGCCAGATGTGTTCCAGAATCACCCCACCAGGAACTGGACTACCAGATTCAGCCTTGGAGCCAGGCAAAGCATTGGTAACAGCATGACCACTGCCCTGAAGATGGTGATGCCAGTAATAGAGGTTGGTAGAGGATCACCTAGGGATGATGGGCAGTTTGAGGTATTAGCTTCATACCTGGGTGGGAGGGGCAAACTTTTCTCTCAGGGGCCACAATCTGTTCTAAAATTTGGCAGAGGGGCCGGGCCGATGGAGAGTGGGCAGGGTTATGCCATCATGACGCCATTGAACGTGACATTATTATGGCGTAACATAAATGTTCTGCCCACTTCCCTGAGCCCAGGATTTGTACAGGGAACATGGTCTGCGCCTCTGGCCGGTGCGGCCCCCCAACAACGTCCTTCTCCTGACCCCGCTCAGGGGGGCCAGAGCCGCGGACGCAGATCTACTTCAGCGGAGCCGCTGAAGTAGAGAAAGTTCCAAGGGCTGGATAAAAAAGCCTAACGGGCTGTAGTTTGCCCATGCCTGTACCTGGGGCATTTGTTTTTCTTGTTGGTTTTGTGTTTCTGGCATGAGGATAGATGGGAGGTGGCAGCTATGGGGAACACCGATACACATGCGGAATGTGGTGTGGTATAGGTATTACTTAACGCTAACTCAGCCCATGTTTGTGAAAAGATTAGGTGACTAGGTTTTTTTTTTTTTTACATTTTTTTTACCTCCTGTCCATAAGGCTTAGTCTACTACAGAGGTAGGCAAACTCCTGCCTAGCCAGTATTCCAGTCCAGCCAAACGCCCTCCTGGTTTTTATTGTTAGATCCGGCCTAATTGAATCGTCATCACGAGTTTCTGCGACATCGAGTTCCCGCAGTGTAACCACAATTACTATGCCTAAAGAGCAGAAGCAAAGCGCAGCTACAAACCTCTGGAAGGTTGACCTCGAACGGTGTGTCTTCAACCCCGAATAGACTAACAAATTATTCTTCAACCAACACGGCAACAAAGCCCTGTGTTTAGTGTGCAAAGACAGCAACAGCATTTTCAAGTGGTTGAATTTCAAGGGGCATTTTGATGCCAAGCATGCGCACATGTACAAAGACTACACCGCAGATGAGTGGAAGACTGAGGCTGCTCGCTTGCAGTCACGGTTGGAAAAACTTTTCCTTGGACATTTTGTTTCTTCTGGTCTAGTGTGCCTTTCTGACCTCCTGAAATGGCCTAGTAGTCCAAAAAGTTTGCCGACCCCTGGCCTACACGTAGGTTTTAACCAGCGTTTAACCTGAGGCTTTAAAAGCCCTTGTTTGAAATTCCTATGCATTCCAAGGGGCTAATTTACACGAGGACGTTTCCTTGAGGCAGGTTTTTGAGTGTTATCTATAACACTGCTTGCAACCTTTAAAAAAAATTTAAGTGTGGGGTTAACGCTGAAAAACGCCAATTTTCAAAATGTAACATTTTCCTGCGTTTACAAGCACTTTCAAAGTAAACGCAGTAAAAACACAGCATAGACATTTTCCAGTGTTTTAAAGGCAAGCTTTAACACTCTACTAAATGTGCATAAAATGCATATAAACGCAGTAGGAGTGTTTACATGTGTTTTTAAAAACATCCGCGTAGGCCCAGCCTAAAAGATTAAACGTTAGATTGGCGATCCTGACAAGGTGCAGTCTGGTTTTTGGAGCAAATTTTTATCTTCTGATTGAAGCCAGCCTCCTGCTGATACACATGTGCAAATAGTCTGGAAGCTACCTGACATTCGAATGACACATCTTCACAATTTTTCTGCAATGTGCCAAAAGGGGGCTGACTAAGGACTACAAAATCCTCCCCTAGGTGAGAAATGAGAATGTTAAACTAGGCACCTAAATACAGAAAAATATATTTATTACCTTTTTTTTTTTCAAGTAACAGGGAAATAGATGAATAGAGGAAGTAAACTCAAGCCTCAGCCAAAAAAAAAAAAAAAAATACACTTCAATCCTGTAGAGCAGTCCATCAGAGGTCTCCTTCTGCACATGCCCCAGATGGTCAGTCATACGCAGAAGGAGCACCCAAGAGCCTCCCGGGATGCCTTTGCCTATATATATATCTATATATAGATATATATATAAATCTTTATTATATGCTCCTTGCTGTAGCAATACTTTTCACCTTCTCCTTTCACCATCAGTGAATAAAGCAGCGGATCTATCCCTGGCTATGACATGCTGTGCCCATTCTCACTAGTGACACTGTGCAGCTGCGCACTCTGGGAAACACGTGACTGTGTGCTATCAGGAAATGAGAGTTGTGAGTCAGCTCGGCCCCCGTAGCTCGTAGTATGTCATTGATGTTGCTTGGAGAAGGCAGACGTGTATATAGCAAGCGGTGCGGAAATAGTTATATAACGATATGGCTATGGAGGTGGAAAACATAGTGTACGGTGGGCTCCAGGGTCCGGGGCCGGGTGGGGGCAGATCGGCTGTCCCGTCATTAGATGATCTCACGTGGGGTGAGTATGGGGTGCAGGTGGCGGCTCTGTATTGCTTTGTATTGCATAAGAAAACTTCATGATGTCACCTGAGAATACTGAGAGGCTATAGGAAGGAGACCTGTACTCCTAGCATTGTGTTATTATAGGAAATATACACACATGGAGCCCTCAGGGGGAATAGGACTGGCTGGATAAGTTGTATGGAATTGTTCTGTCAGGCACCCTATATACAATATACATAGATATCCATATATATATAGAGAGAGAAGAGGGATGGTGATGGTGATGGCAGCACGGGGGCTCAGTGGTTAGCCCTTTGGCCTTTGCAGCACTGGGTCCCAGGTGTGAATCCCGGCCAGGGCACTATGTAGTTTTGTGTGGGTGACCTCCTGGTGATATATAAATACTGTATAATAATGGCTGCAGGTGCATCTGGGGGGCCAATAAAGCAGACATAAACCCGTCCAAGTCACCTGTCTGTGTTCCAGCAGTGGGCACCGCCATCTTCTTCTATTCTTCAGCCATTCTGATTGGCTGTGCTGGATGACATACTCATACACCATCCCAGCATACGCAGGGGAAGACAGGAATTCTGGCTTTCCCTGGCGCTACATATGTTTAGCTTCGATACTTGCTAGAAAACCTACGCAGCCAGGCCGGTAAGTTGCAGACCAGACATCCCCTGTCCTATTCTCCAGTAATGACCTACCTGTTCATACAAACTTTGGTTGCGCTTTAATCATGAATGGCAACCCAGACTAACATCACATACCCTGCGTGTTTTATTTAATGCAATGGTTTCTACATTTCTATAGAAACGTGTGCATTTATATAACACACTGCAGGGTATAACAATATAACGTATGGTTATTATATTATGGTACAGTATTCACCCCCAGAATTATTTTTAATCTGTGTGGGAAGAAGCTGTAGGTGGGTGGCAGCCCCTGTTTCCTGCCACAGCTCTTTAGTAACCACCAAAAATATCTGTGTGGTGGGGCTGCGGAGAACGCTAATGTACGTAAGATACCATTACAGATGTCCTTTATATATATCAGTCATGTATTTACTGTCTATACAATAACACATGGACATAGCATGGTTCTTGGGGACAAGTATGCAGCAAGTGATGTTGGAGCCTGTAATCTTTGTATTTGCGACTGGTGAATGACAGCAGACTTTACTGAATCAAGAGGCAGCCAGGCAACCAGCATTTTTCATTCAGTGATAGCAGGCTGATTATTTCTCTCACGGCAGGCAGCTGGCATTAGAATGGAGGGGTGCTGGTAAGAAGAGAATATGTCTGTTATGCTGACATAAGGCCTAAACCTGGCTTGTACTGATAGTGAGAGCATCGAGCTGAGTTTCTGTGCCCATTTTCATGTTTCCTTTCATAGAAATACTTCTGTACCTGAAGATATTTTGCTTGTCATTTGACTAATATTTTCATGACTGAAATGGGGAAAGAATTTCAGTTCTGTAAAGTGGCTCTATTTACATACATTTGTCTGTAATTGTAGGGAAGGAATGAGCATTAACCCTTGGGTCACTTACCATGCACTCTTCTATATTTTGATTGGTTGTATGTCAGTATCATATTATAGTATATATCGGTATTTGTGGATTTTTGCTGATGTAATACATGTGTTGCCACAGCAAGTAGAACTGGAAGTAAACTTCTTTTTATATTTACCCTTGAGAAGTTAAAGCCTAAGTAATCCCAAAACAAAGTTATCCATCAGGAGGTTTGTTCCATCTGGTATCTGTCTTCGGCCTGGCGTAGAGGACCCACCAGGTGCCGTCATCTTCTCCTCTCTTCTTCCGGATTCCTCTTCCTGCGTCACCCGATGCACAGGCACTAGATTGGGTGACATAGATTGAGAAAAAATTGCCAATCTTGCTGTGCATGTGTGAGATCGGCAATTTTTTTTCTTTTGCCTAAAGAGCATCCCAGGAAGCTCTGCCCTCCCATTTTATTTTTGATCTCTAAGGCAATCAATAAATTAAAGTGGCAGTGCTGCACCCTTTTTAAAAAACAAACAAAATTTTTACATTACATAAAAGGGTAGCCAACCCTTTAGATGAATGTAAAGTAAATATTTTGGGTTTAGGTACGCTTTAATGTAACAATATTGTTTTGCTAAAAGAACATTTTGATATTTTTGCCCTAAAATACTCTGCAGGGTATTGATTTTAGAAATAGCTTGTGTAGTATCCTCCTTGACACCCAGAAGAATGGGATCTTACCGTTTATGCATTTCACAGTACACAGAAATGCTTACATGTGGATTTCTGCCTGTAAAGCATACCCCAGCTGTAGGTATGTAGCAGGATAAATATCTGCAGTGGTGATCCAGTAGGAGCTTCTCCTGCTCAGTTATTATAAATTCTGTGCTATCAGTCTGTTCCCCAGAGGTTAGGTGCCGAATTCATTCAAATGGAGTTCTTCCATTAGAGCATGTTCAAACTAGTAGGCTAGTCTAGTTATGGTGGTTTTACCACTAACAACCATTTGCCAACAATGTTTACGTTGGGACCAAATCATATATTTGATGGGTGGTAGGAGGTAGCAACATTGTAGCACGTTTGTATTCTGGTCATTGCATGCAGCCTCCAATGGGTATTTGCCACCCCTGCTACCTCCATAGACTTAAATTGGTAATTATTGCAAGCGGGATTTTAAAGCCGTTTTAATTCACCACCACTCTTCTAAGCTTTTTTTTAGCTGCTTGCAAAAGCCTGGCAACCTGTTACTGTTGCCCCAATGTCGTAAATATTGTGGTAAAAGACAGCTAGTCTGAATGTCCCCTTACTGTACCTTTTATCAGTTTATGTATATATATTATAATTTAGTTCCTAAACATACTGTTACATAAAAACTTACGTAATCCTCAGAAAAATGCATGCGTTTGGTCTAAAGTAAATTAAAGTAATCTAACATAGTAACAGGTTAGAGGTTATGTAATGCATTTTTTTGGGCATCTGTTCCTGTTACATTTTTCCCATATGCTTATTTCATAATGCATGGAGAACATAGATAATGCTCATATTGTTCAGAATCCTGTATTTCAGAGTTAAACAATCTGACCAGTTTAATGATTCTGTTTTGTTCCTATGATACCCCCCAATCCTACAGGAGACATAAAAGTTTCCTGGGTGGAGATAGTCCCAATCTTTAATCCTCCATGGCTAATGGTCTTGGACATATAATTGCGGGTTCTGCCTTTTTTCAGTACAATGCAGAAGCAAAGCCCTCTATTATTTTCATTATATTGGATTATGCATGGTATTGGGGATGCCAAGATCAGCATTGGATATTTGGGGACTGGTCTAAGGAGTGATGGTTATTAATCCTCTTGTAGCATGGGGCCCCTGCAGGCTTAAAAATAGGGATGTTGTGTTCTCCTCCCAAATTTCAAAGGGCGTGTTTTATTCGCAAGTTCAGCTTCTGCTTCTATTAAATACATGGGCAAAAAAGATTGAAGGATCTTTGTTCCTGTCTGATCTGGAGAGGAAAGACAACCCTCCCTCATTGATTTCAATGACCACAATTGTCTTTAACTGTTTAAAAGATTTTTACCTCCTCCCTCCACCTATCTAAAGGGATCCTTGGAGGATTTTCTCAGGTGTTCCATAGTTTAAATCAAGAAATTTGAAAATCCTTCTTTAATTTTTTTTGCCATTTTTTTAATCCTGAGGATACATTTTGAGCTTGTTTTCTTTCTGGCCTTTCTTTAAAACTAGTGAAAAACAAGAAACCACTTCAGTTTCAAGAAGTCACACCAATTACAAAGTTTGGAAGATATTTTCCACGTTTTGTTGTAGAGGGTTGAGCCTGCTTGGGGGATCTTTGTGGATGATGTTTTTGAATTAAATAACTCACAATAGTTCTTATGAAGTACAGTATTTGGGGTTTGGTTATAGCAACAATTGAAATTTTGACATTGATTGTGGTGGACGCACTGAAAGATCACGTCGTGTAGTGCAGACATGGTGTTTATTGAATCATTGTCCTTTCTAAACTACAGTTCCTGGCTGGCATGGCAAAAGTACTCATAGGTGGGGGTATATAGGAAGCAACAGACTGTAACTAGCTGAGACTAGAACAATGATGAGAGTAGACATTGTATGGATGTGCAGTAGGCTGAGAACTTGTTTCGGCTTCCCAGTGTGACTGATATATTGTGTTACAGCTTATGTTTCATGTATTAGTTTCAGGGCCTCCAAGTCTGTGTGATCTACTTTTCTTTTTGTTGGCTTTCAGCATAAGCCTTTGATTGTATGTATTTATAACTGTGGACAAATTTATTGGTATCTTTATTGCAAAAGTGCTTCATGCTTTTTAAAAAGTGATGCAATAAAGAGCAATTGCCTTATTTACACCTCCATGCCACTGATAAAGTATTATTTATTTTCTGTAAAGATATTCTGAAATTGCATGAACATAGTTGGATTTGAGTGGGAAAAAAACAAACAAGCTGTTTTCTATAGTTAGTATCATACATGTCTCCAATTGTGCAATCAGTCATGCTAGAGAAAATAGCCACTGGTGTTTGGTATTATTGTGTGTCTCACACAAGAACCAGACGAAGCAAAGGAAAGGGTGGTCAAAAGTGGGAGGTACAAGACACGACAAATGTTGTGCTCCCAGTTGTTTATGCCATAGGTATCCAGTAATCCCTAATGTGTCAGTGTTCTACCTACTCCCTATACTTTGTTCGAACTTTCTAATACCTAATACCATAATATATCCCATTTTTCTATCTTTTTTGTATTATGCCCCAATGGTCAAGTGCTGTATTAAAACCCAACTTCCATGCTGTGTTCCATTTTTGTTAAGCGTGTAATCCCTTGTAGTAGTGTAACAGTGTAATGAATGTAACAAGTTAGCCCTAGTTCACATTAGCAGTAAAAAAAAAAAACTGTGCCATTTATGACTCTCGACTGACTACTGGCAACTGCTAGGCACCTGGGATTAGTAACAGGCGGTAACTGCTTGGCTTTTTCGGGCCTTGTTTTTCATGCAGCAGTGGTTCCTGGCATGAGGAAGCAGTAGGTGCAACCTTACTGCCAATGTGAATTTAGTCAAACTTTAGATGTGGCCTCCCAGGGCTTAATCTAGTTGAAACACAACTTTTGTGGGGAGGGGGGGGGGGATTCACTTTAGCAACGACAAACCCTTAATATTTCCCGTGCTGGCTGGGCTTCCCCCCTTTTTTCTGCCACTCACCATTCCATCCAGCAATTTCAGGCTCCTAGGTGCACTTGCTTTTGACACAATTTTCAAGTTTTTAAACTTGTGACCCCATACATTGAAAATCCTTAAAGCTGGGGGCTGATTTTGGTTATTAGTACCTTAGGAGGGTTCCCTGTGCACCCTGAAAATTTTGAGTTGTTACAACCAGTGGTTTAGGAGATATTAACGTTTGTACACAGAGAGTCGTTAAGCTGCAGAATATGACATGCAGCCTTTACACACACAGCTATCACAGTGCTGCCTCTGATGTCATTGTACATGCCCCTTGGGATTGCACACGTCCACTTATACACGGGCAACTCATTTTGATAGAGCAACGGAGGAGCTGCTCATGCCTTTCTGTCATCTATTCAGATGATAAAATACTGCTGATGGGCGGAGAAGGCACGTGTGGTGGCCAGATCGCCCTTGACAAAGACTGCGGAAAACTATAAAGCATGTTCAAGCCAATAAGAGAAAAAAGGATGGTCAAAGGGAAACTAAAAAGGAGAAATGCAGGTAAACCTCACTAGTGCCAAGCCTGTGGTATATATACTACTTGTAAAAAGAAGAAAGGAGGCAGAACAGAAGGCTTTTACAGTGTCTCTAAGAAAATATAATATCTTAAATAAAAGGATTTATTTGTTAATCTTTATTCTATTCCAAAGAGATTGATAAAAACTTGCACAAAAACATTAAAACAAGTGTATATGTTATGGGATCAGATAGCCGATATTTATAATACTGTGACTGGCTTTACCTTAAAGTTGACCCCTCAAATGTCATTGCTGTCCATTCTTCCTGGGTCAATCAAGGCTTGCAAGAGGGATGTACTTAGACATTTTCTCACAGCAGCTAGAACAATTATACCGTGGAAGTGGAAGCAACCCTTGGTTCCCACCATGAGAGATTGGTTGGTGGAATTGGAAAAAATACAGCGTATGGAGGGATTAATAGCAGAGGATGAGGATAAGACTGAACAATACAAGTTGACGTGGTTGGCCTGGGACTGGTTCAAAGAAAAGCCCCAATTTAAATCTATTTGGCAGTAGTCTTTGGAGAATGTAAGTGAGGAGGATAGTTTGCCACAAGTGGGCCTATAGTGTATTTTGGGTTTATACATGCAATAGGCCGGTCGGACATTTGTTGTGCCTTTGTTTTTGATTAGGAAACTATGGTAGCAATCTCGGTTGTAATCAGAGAGGGATTAGAGAGTGGTATAAAGCTCTCGATGGTTATACGAGTTTTTGGTTTTCTTCTAACTGTTATGGTCTTTTATTCAGCCAATTAAACTTGATGGATATGGGGTGTTCCCGTTCTGTGTAATTTTCAACAAAAACTATTGTGTAATATTTTGTACGACCCCATTTTATTTTAAGTATATTTCTGTTCATGTGAAATGTCACTTTTTGTACAATGTGTTATTGTATTTGGGGCTGCAAGACCTCATGTTTATGTATGTGATATTTTCTGTATCTGTTTTATTATGTTTTTGATCTTTAATAAAAACGGATTGAAACAAAACAAGTGTATATGGTTGCACATATAACAAGGTACACCTTTAATTCATTAAGCCTGAATAATACTTCAATGATATAGTAATATGTCTCCCTTCCCGAAGTGTTTGGCCCTTTTGTTGGGCTTCCTCAGGGGATACAGAGAATAATATGACACAAGTGTGTGTCATATTATTTTCCGTATGGCCTGACAAGTGTGTGTCATAATATTCCCTGGATACCCCGAGGAAGCCCAACAAAAGGACGAAACGCATCGGGGAGGGAGACATGTTACTATACCATTGAACTACCATTCAGACTTACTGAGTTAAAGGTGTATTTTGTTTTATGTGCAACCATATACACTTGTTTTAATGTTTTTATTTAATCTCTTTGGAAAAGAATAAAGATTAACAAATACTTTTATTTAGGATTATACGTTTTCTGAGTGCCACTGTAAAAGCATTCTGTTGTGCCTCCTTTCTTCTTTTTTACAAGTAGTATGTTCAAGCCAATGTTCAAATATTGGTTAACCATGCTGTGACTCTCTATTGTAATGTAATGGCTAAGCTAATTTGGCAAGCAGAAAAGTTATTATCTTCTGAAATCTGATTGGCATCATTGAAATTATATTAGTGGCAAATAACTTTTTTTTTTTTCTTCTTCTTTTTCCTCTTTTCCATTAGGTGCTTCATTGTTTGATGAATTGAACAGCTTAGTTGATGAGGATTTGTTTCAAGGTGCAGAAAGTAATGTGTTTGTAAGTATATAATCTTAAACTATGAATTCCAGATAGGTCTACCAATTTCTCGTGGGCCATTTAGTGGAATTCCATCTACCCTTTTTTTGTCAGTACTTTTGTTACCTCCTCACAATTTGCAAGGGGTAGTAAGTGAGGTCTGAGTATTCAGGTTTATTCTTTACTTGTCTGTTATGAATTGATTGTGGACCAAATGCTGTAAATCAGTCAATGATCAAATGTTGATTGAGTAGAAAAACTCCCTTTGTACTTCAGTTAATTGCCCAGAACCTTTTTTTGTTTTCAGCTGTGTGTCTGCAAGCCCTAAGCTTTATAATTCAGAAGATCATTCTCACTGGATATAATTACAAACCTAGCAAAAACTTTAGTATATACTTTAGTTGTTGCACAGCTACATTCATTAGACCATTAAATTGACATTGTTAGGATAAAAAAATGTGCAGAAGAACTCAGTGAAACAAGATGATAACCATAGTTTCTAGCAGAGTAAAATATTTCATGCAGAGCTCTGAGCCCTGCTTTGGAAGAAACAGGACAAAAGGGAGACTATCCCACATACCTGGAAAAATCAGAAGCGAATTTTAGATTTATAAACATGTACGTCATTGGCCATTCACTAAATGTATAAGTGACTTTAAATGGTTTATATATACTTTTTCCATCAAAAGGATTAAAACAAATTAATCAAATATCTAGTAAATCATATTTGTGTAAAATGGATACTCCACAATTATTTTATTCATATTGTGATCTGGTAAGGGTGCTCAGGACTCACTATTTTAATGTCTGTTTTCAAACGTTTTTGTATTTAGCGTGTGTGTGCGCGCAGCTTGTCTTGCTTGTGATTCCATCAGTTTCCAGCATCAAAAGAAAGTGTTTTACCTCCCCTCCCTCTTGTGCCATCATTGGAGGATTTTTTCTCAGTCCCTGGTCTGCGAACAAATCTACTTTTAAGCATAAGAACATAGTCACAGTTATGTTCATACTGCAACTGTTAAACACATCCACTATACAACTAATAAAAAACTGTAAAAAGAAAAAGAAAGAAATTATTAAGCACTTGGCAAACAATAGTAGTGACTTTAGTAATATAACTTTCTTTCATACTCTACAGGAGGAAAATTTTGATAATTTGGACTTTACTACAGACCTAATGTCTTGGGATTCTCATCCGTTGAATGATCAGTGCTTTACAGGTATGTTGCCTAATGGGGGTTAGTTTGATACACTGGAACTTGCAAGTTGTAAAAGCTAATAAATTTAGTCCTAAAGAACAAGAGAACAGATATAGATAGCAAGGCTCTTGGATCCCTCTCATGCTATCATGGAGAACTGGTTTCCCGGTGCTGGCCTCTTCTGTTTGGGCCTTTGTAATGGTGGACACATATCAACAGTTGCTGCATTCAGAAGTGTCAGTGCTTTTCATGCAATATTGGAAGCCTGCACATTGCTTGTAGTGATGCTGTCCCCTTTGTCCTGTAGCCACCAGGGAAGCACAACAGTAGGGGGAAAGAGTCAGAATGAGTAATTTTTTGTTATGCTGCAGCTAATCAACAGAAAAAAGGTACACACTTTACTATATGATATTATGCATGGCTAATGTTTAGCCACAACAGGTAATGCCAGTATAGGTCCACTTTAATGGGTGATATCCTGTGTGGTAATCGTTGTAAGCTGACTTATGTTGAGTTTTTCATAAGACCTAAAAAATAACCCCAACTGTGATATAATCACTATAGGAATGGTAAAATATAACTACTGACTGTTCCTGAATTAAGCCTTGTATTTTATTTATTTGTAGGAAATTGGAATAAACCAGATTCCAAATCTTATGCATCTTCCAGTTGTTCTGTTCAGTCTCCTTTGTCTGCTGATTCACCACAGTCTTCGTCTGCTGATTCACCTCAGTCTTCTGCACAGTTTGTGCCGGTAAGGAACGATATTGTCTGTATATAGGGGACTTTTCACTGAGAGGCTATTTACACTGCTGTTTCTTGCCTAGTTTGTGTTCTGGATCCTTTGCTTTTTTATTTTTACTTCCAGTCTATTAGCATTGAATGGAATGAGTTCAGCAAAGATGTGTTACATTATTTTTCAGTAGTACATTCTCGTCCTGTGCCAGCTGATTACTATGTAAATGGTCATTGTAAATGGTCACCCCCATTTCACTGCTCTAGAAAATTAGTGTGTATGCACATTTCACTCCAATAAGGCAGAAAAATACTGCTGTTTAAAGAACAGATAAACAAACAAAGGGAAAAATAGAAAAAAATTAAAGAAATTAAAAAAAAAACACTATCCATTTTAATGCAGTCCAGCAATTTCTTAAAGTCTTTTTACCTTCTCATCACTCCTGCACTGAAGGAGTAAGGAGGGTCAGACCAGACAGTAAATAATTTGAAGACGATCCTGTAAAGTATCCAGTCAGCCACAAGTCAAGGATCTCAGTTGAGCAGGGTTAGTTTAAAACTTAGAGGTAGGCTTGGGAATGGGCCATAAAGCCTGATATATGACTGCTCTGAAAGTGCTTTTAAAACTTAATGTATGCACTGTAATGTATAATTCGCTCCTTGGAGCTATAATTTCTAATGTAAATTTTCATTCACTTTGCCACAGGAAGAGAATGATATTTCCACCAGTAGTCAGATGTCTCCAGTCTCCCTATACTCTGAAATTCCAAGAAGTCCAATATCACCAGAACAATCTCCACTGTCCATATACTCTGAAGCTTCAAGAAGCCCTAGTTCACCAGAACAGACAGAAGAGATTCATATAGTTGCAACACCCACTAAAAGTATGTACTCTTGTTATAGGAAAATGAAGGTGAATGTATTTTCCCATACCCTGATCAGACCTTTGGGTTGAACGACTCTTGCGGGGTTGGTGGTAGACATCATTATCTGCCCTCTGAAACATAGCCACGTCAATGTTATAAAAATGCTGTAGATTGATAAATGATTTCTTTAGCCTTTATCTTTAACGCCTTTTGTTTACCTTTGAACAACACGTGCCATGAGCATCACACCAAAACCAGAATCTATAAGGAATACAAATCCCATAAAGAAGATTAAAGGCCATCATTATAACCCCAGTGGGAAATGTCTGACTTCTGAACTATGGCTTCAAAACTGTCACTTTTGTTCAATATTTTGCACAGTTTGAAATACACACTCTCTTATCAGCCAGTTCTCTAGATTAATAGAAATTAAGGCCACCTAGCAGATTTTATTTCTAGTGGTTGATTTCCTGGAAAACTTTAAAAAAAAAACTTTATTTTCATACATGCAAATGCATTGTGAACACTGCACATTCTATTCCAGTTCAAAACATGAAAATATTTGTGTTATTCCTTTTCGAAAAGTGAATAAAAGGCAATACAATGTGCACAAATTATTCACACCTATGTAGTGCAATTTGCTGAAATGTGTTTGTTTTTAATATTGGCAATGTGATTCAATTCAGACAGTACACACTGTAAGGTGGTTATTTCTGGGAGCGCTAAAACGTGCAGCTAAACTCCAGAGCTCTGCAGAGCACAGCAGGGTACCATTGGCGCATCCTCCCCTCTCCATAGAACAGAACAGCAGCACTCGTTCATTTATCTGTCACTGGAAAGAAACTATAATCTGTGCGGTAACCACCACACCCTGATTTTAATCAGTGAAGTGAATCACGGTGAGCACAGCAAAGCGAAGAGTACATCATTCACTCTCCTTTTTTTAATGAGTTTAATGTTTAATAAAAATATATTCCAAGAGCTATTCAATGATCTAAATTTCTTCCTGTATTCTTCCTCTGACTAGTGCATTTTAGTCACTTGCCTGGAAGTGACAATGGAGGAAGTGTTCTTTTATGTAGGTTGTACTACACCCTTGACTCCCAAGACATTTGACGTTCAGATAAAAGTTCATTTATTCTTTAAACCCCTTGACTGTACACAATTGATTACATTTAATTATGACTTTTTGTAACCTAATTGGCTTGGGCTGATTTATGAGATGATGTATGCACCGCATTAAATTGGGTGTATGCTTAGTACTGCTTGTTATTTTAGCTTTATTAAGTCCAACTCTATATATGTTATTTATAGGTAATGTACCAGTAAAACAGAGGAAACTTCCACCAGTGGTGCCCAAGACTGCCATTCAGCCAAAAGCCATTCTGATTCCTAACGCAACAAATATCCAGCCTTCCTCAGGGATTGCACCTAAAACCATTATATTTCAACCACTTACAACACTGCTGCCAAAACAGCATCCACTGATTGCCATTCAGCCAGCACCACCAACAGGTAAGCAACTTACACAAAACACATTAGGAAGTTGTGGTCCATCACTGTCACTATTATTAAGCTGGTCCAGAGCAATGATTATCAGAATGTGTAGACTTGGTGTAAGTTTATGTAGACAGGGAATTGATTTAAAGAAACTGACCGCACTGAATTACAAAAGGGGTTGAATGCAGTTTTCAATTTTTAAAATAAAAGCCAATTGTTTGATACAAAAGCCTCAGGCAAACTAAATGCCATGGTTTGCGTTTATTTTAAGGGAGGATTGACATCTTGCCGACACCTTAAACATATATTACATTCATTTATAAACTCACAACTTTATTATCATGGACAGATTCACTTTGCATCATTCTAAAAAAATCGTATTCCTCAATCCCGCTCCATTTCCCAGGCCAGTGGAGTAAAAACTATTTATTACAAAACTTTTGGAGTTAAGCTCTTAGTTATTCACGATAAACCTTTTTCTCTGTTATAGAAATCTTTCGCCATATATAACCATTTCTCACCAACTGCTTGTTGTGCTTGCTAGAAAATTCCCTCCAAGTGGATAGTTAATGGTTGTACCTTTTACCATTTACTTAGGATCGGCATAATGGATTTGGAAAGCAAACCTGCATCCTAAACTTAAAAAAAAAATAACGTCAGCAGTATCAGTTTCCACATTTTCTGCATTACAGGCTTCTTTTGTGCTTCTGTAATCATAGTATTGTATATGTCAAATTAAGTCAACCTTGGCTTAACCTATAATCAACATATTAAGTTGTTTATTTTCCTAATTTCCACATATAATCTTCTAGTATCTACACTGCTTTATTCAGCTTTCTGGAGGCTTTAATATGTGTTATCTTTTTACCACAGCACAGCAGGTTGTGCTTACCTCTTCGGCAGTTGTTCAGCTCCCTACATCTGGGATTGTTGCAGCACAGCCTATCCTGGCTGTAAATGGAGGTACAGCACAACTCACAGCGCCTTCTGTAAATATACTGCCACACATTGGAATTAGCAGTGATAAGACCACACCAGTGAAATCTGTTATCCATTCATCAGTTCCATCTCCTGAAAGTGAAACAGATGTAAGTTTAAAATGAATTATATATTTGTTCCACTAATTTATGTACTACTTTTTTAATCTGCAGCACTTCTTTGCCCTGTCCCAAAATGGCTTACATTGTTTTGTACTTGCCACAGTTATACAGTCTCAAGTTATAGCCAGGGCTGTGCAGTCGAAGTCAATTTTGGGTACCTGGAGTTGGAGTGGATAAAAATGTGCTGACTCTGACTCCTGATAAATTTGAATTTTAATAAAAGAAATACAGCAAGTTCAAATGTCCTATTTCACAAACATTAGTCATTATTAAGTACCTCTTAAGTACCTCTCTGATGTAAGAATAAAGCCCAGTGCATAGTTGTATTTCCACTAGTGTGTATAGTTGTATTTCTTCTAAATTCAGCTGAGCTATTGTACAACCTGACATTCACATTATTGTAATCTGGATTATGTACATTACAAAAAGTGTTTTCATTTTATTTCAGATATAATGTGTTTAACGAGTTCATTTCAGTGTAGAAAGGTAATAATATAGGTGTAGGTGAGTGCTATGGCCTGATGTGTGTTCAGGTGTCCTGTCTGCACTTTCCATATATGATCCCATCCTGAACTTTAACATCATTTAGCACACCACCTAATACTAGGAAATAAGTTAAGTGGCCCCCCTGGCCCTGGAGCCTCCTACTGCCCTGTCTTCAGCAGAAGATCAGCAAACAAAGATAAAAGCACCAGCATCTGCTCAACTTCCTCCAGCTGCTAAAAATGCTTAGAAGAACTTAGAGGAACAGCTTTTTGGATTCAACTGTAAGTGTTCATGTTTATTTTAAAACTGCATGGCTGATTGTGTGTACTATGATGGAAGGGTGTGTGCATGTTTCTGGATAAAACTGCAGGGCTATGTGTATGTTTGTCTGTATGGTGCAGGGATGTATTAATGTTTGTGTATAGTGCATATTGTGTGTATGTTTCTGAGTAAAATGTAGGGCTCTGTGTTGTGTGTGTGTGTGTGTGTGTGTGTGTGTGTATAGTATATATGTTTGTACATCTTTTTCTGTTCAGGACAAATTATGTCTAAGTTTAGTGCAGGGCTATAGCTTATTTGTGTGTATAGTGCTGTGTTGTATGTATGTTTGCAGTAGTGCAGGACTATGTGTATGTTTGCATTTAAATGAAAGAATATGCTAGCTACTATAGCATAGCATATTTTATATTTATATTTTAGTAAAAGCCGCACAATGGCAAAAAATCTGTCAACAAACACGATAAAGTCTGCTGTTTATGAGAACTTCACATTATCAAGTCATGGGAAACATTACGTGTGCCAATGTATTCTTGAAGATGATGGTGAAAAACAATGTGATGCAAAAATTAGGAGTTTCAGTGGGTCTAACAAAAATGCACCTACATAAGCATCAAATTTGAAAAGACCACTTGCAGCATTTCATCCTAAAGTGTTATAAGTTGTGAATGAGAAAGATATCAATGAAAATAATACATCTACCTCTGGGATAAAAAAATGTTCAGAAATCTACTGGAGACCAAACACAATTAAGAAGATTCTTTATATCTGACAACGTTACCATAACAGTGACACCTGAAAAATTCAAAAACCACATTATTGAAATGGTAGTAGAGAATAGTGTACCACTCTCCTTCTATTCACAGCCAGCCTTTTCAGCCCTAAATGGAGAAATGGCTAAAAAACTTGGCGTTTCTCTGGAAAGAGAAAGCATAATGAAAACTTATAATTGAAGAGGCCAAATGAAAAAATGAAGAACGAGGAAAAGGTCGGAAACGGCATTTTGTCTTCATAAAAATGGATGTATACAAACGTCACAGAGTCAATTATTTTGCTTAATGTTAGATTTGTTGATGAAAATAATAAAATGCAGCGAACCTTGGGAGTAAAGGACACCCAGGCACATCACACCAGTAACTATCTTCAGAAATTAGTGGAGGATGTTCTAGAAGATTTTTAAATGAAAAAGGAACAGATTCTACGTATTGTGACAGATAATGCTTCTAATATGTTGAGCACAATTGAGAAAATGAATGAAGTAGGTAAAGTGATAGACAGATATTAAAGGAAGACTGTTCTGCAAGTATTGAAGAAAGTGAAAGCGAAGAAAATCGTGACATTTTGGATAACATTGTTGAAGAAGCATCTAAGCGTACTACTTTTCAACATATGCGTTGTGCTGTTCATACTCTGCAACTTACAATAAGAGATGGATTGAAAGATCGTCATACAGCTACTCTAATTGGCAAATTGAGGCAAGTAACTGTTGCAGTCAGGGCCCCTAAAACAGATGCCATTTTGAAAAGACGTGCCAGAAAAGGAACTATTTGGGATCAAACAACACGCTGAGGAAGAACTTATTTGATGGTAAAGCGTTTGCTTGAACTAAAAGACTTTGTTGAAGAACTGGACAATGAAAATGTTTTATTAACTGAAAGCCAGTGGACACAAGTAAAAGCTCTAGAAAATCTACTTTCTAATCCCTTTACTGTCACCAAGAGCATGCAATCTGAAGATTTAACACCTGGTAAATTCTTTTTGAAATGGAGCTTGTTATGTGGAGGGTTAATAGCTGATGGCATTGTATCTTCAATGAAGAAAAGAGAGAATCTCCTACTGGATAATCAAATATTGTTAGCTGCTATTTATGTCGATCCAATGAGCCGTATTTTGTTGGGCGACCAACTGACCAGACTGATACTGCAAAAAAGGCCCTCTATGATGTAGGTTAGCATGAAGGGATTACTTCCTGAAACACCACCACTGGATGAAGCTATAAGCACTGGTAACTCAGGATCTTCCTCTTCAAATGAAGAATTAGACTTTGATTCCTACTTGGACAAAAGAAAACTTTTAACAGTTTAGCAACATCGCATATGAGTGAAAGCTAAACAACCAGAAAATGTCCAAATAAAGAGATTCCAGCAGGAGTTTTTTTTAAAGAATTAAAAGTAGAAAAGTGTCATTGCTCCTCAAAACTGACTGTAGAAGAAGCCATCCTTGTTTATCCCGAGATTATTAGTGATGTGTGGCTAGAACCGTAACAGCAATGCCACCCACCCAAGTCTGTGTTGAAAGACTATTTTCAGCTCTAAAATAATCAAGTCAGATTTAAGAACGTCTATGAAAGAGGATCTGGCAAAAGCAATTCTGTTTCTTAGAACAACACTACATTGAGTTAGTTTTGGATTGCATTCAACAGCTATTCTACTCTACAACTATATTCCTAATGTAATATATAATCTGTTTTAGTTTTTCCAGCTTTTGGTTTTGTTCATGTAGTTAAGCTTTGTTTTTTGTTTTAAAAATACCAAAGAATTTCCTGATTTTTTTTTGCATGCTATGCTACTACTTTATAGCCACTTATAAAAACAACAAATAAAACCTTATTGTTTTCATTTTTTTGTCTTTTGTTCAAACTGGCGATACAGTAGAGCGTCAGCTTCCTAGCCAGTAGTTCTGTGGTTAAATGGCGTGTATGTTGCCTATAATCAACATGGAAAATACATTAGCATATTACAGAGATTCTCATTTTATCTTCACACTTTTGCATTCAAACTTCACAAAAAAATTAAGACCCCTAATTATTAATAAATTATTAAATGTATTATAAAATTAAATATAACCCAATATTTTTACCATAAACTTTTTCTTCAGAAACAATAACCCCCCTATTGGTCTGATTCTGTCCAAATTCTATGCAAAAAGCGGTACAATTTTTTTGCATGGAAATTTATTTTACATTGTAGACCTGTATATCTTAGGCATAACTCACTAAAATGTGTCCAATACTTAATAAATTTATTTAATTTATTATTTAATAATATAATAAAGCACCTGAATTAATTACCCTATTTTTTTTACCACTTCTTTCCATTTATAGTACATGTTCTCAACAGGTTTAAGAAATGGAGAGTATGGTGGTAAAAATAAGAGTTGGTGTCCCTTACTTTCAACCAAGCTCTTTACCTGGCTAGTTTTATGAAAGGGGACATTATCCATAATTAGGATGGCATGCTGAACACTCTTCACTAAAAACATTCAAACCTCATCAATAAAATTGAGGCATGCTTCTTGATTAAATGCTCGTGCTTGTGACTTAAAGTGGAGGGTCCAAATTTTTATTCCTCACACAACAAATTGAATCATTTCTGGAACGCACTCCAGCTGCAACATGCACCGGCCTTTACCCAATAGCAGATCTTCCCTTTTGGTTCTCATTGAGATGTTAAAACCTACTTCACCAAGAAGGTAGATGTTTTTTCCATCTTCCTTAGCAATGAGATCAAGGATTTTGTTAGCATAGCCTTTCTTGAAGAGAGTAGGAATCATTACTCCTTACAGGAAAGAAGTTCTTTTTAATGACCACTGGAATTTATCAATGCATCTATCTATTGTTGAAATAGATACATTAATTCCAAATTTGGCAAATAATTGATCCTTCATTTCTCTGAAGCTTATTCCGCAATCTTCATACATTAATTTGCGTAACTCCTCCTTATGGGCTTCATCCAACTTTGAATTTCTCAGACCTTCTCTTTTTTTTGTCCGCTCTACCAGAAGATTCATGCATCACTTCCATTCAGATAAACGTCTAGCACTCTGACGCTCTGCATTACCTAATTCTCCCACCATAAGGGTAAGTGCAATACTAAATATTACCCTAATAACTTAAAAAGAGGAATAATATTGTTATCCTAAAACGTAGAATAATTCCCTGAAATAGAGATATTTAATTTTAAAATATTATAAAATAAAAAACATTATTTGACAAATCATCAATATATTTTTATTAATGTTTGTAACTTTTATGGTAAAAATATTGTGTTATATTACATTTTATTACAAATTGATTTATGAATAATTTGGGGGTCCAAATTTTTTTGTGAAGTTTGGTTGCAAAAGTATGAAGTTTGAATGCAAAAGTGTGAAGATAAAATAAGAAACCCTGTAAATACAGAGCAGTTGGAGTCGGGGGTACCAGAAACTGAGGAGTCGGAGTCAAAGGATTTATCTACCAACTCCACAGCCCTGGTTATAGCCAACAGTGGCAAATAGTAGAAGGGGAGATTTGGGTCCAGGATCCCAGCACTACAAGGCTTCAGTGTAAGTAAGTATACAAGGGTGTTAAATCAAAACTTTTTTTTCCTCATGGCTCTGTATTTGTATTTGCAGGTTGCTGCATACTAGTTTTCTATATCTACTAATTGTATTAACAATTTGATTAAATTTGGTGATTTGAGATGAGAGAACCCTTCCCAACAAGGATACAGACCGCATAACCTTATAGACGTTAAATCCCTTTCCTAGAAGACCAAGAAAAATTTTTAACCACCATGTTTACCCTATTGGTTATATTCCCCTTACTTGTCCCAGTGATCAGACAGTAGATGATGGAAGATCTCCTTAGTGAGGTCTCAAACAATATTAACAAGTGCTAAGCTTTCCACTCCAGGTGAAATTGGTCTCCACACTCATAATTAGATCTCGGGTTCTGGCTTAGCTTGTATTTACCAAGAAATCTGTTTTAACATCCACAAGAACACAGAAATATTGTTTTATGTAGCTAGCAGTAAATTTTTCTTCTCCGATACCTTTTGGGATCTAAGGATCCATTTTACATGATTTTAAAATGTTTATATCAATGGCCCAATTGATAAAATCATTATTTTACTGGGAACTAAGAAGAGAATTATAAGTAAACAATTATAATTCAAAACAGAATAGATTCCTATGTATTATTTAAATATGATTTATTTAAGATACCCCATGGGTACCAGAATGAGAGCAGTGATGTGCATCATGTTGAATAATAGATCTGGTCAAACTGTGCTGAGCATGGGAGGGGCTTTAGGGGTTTACCTAAATAAAATCTACCGTATTTTTAGCTGTATAAGACGCTCCGGAATATAAGACGCACCCAATTTTAAAGGAGGAAAATCTAGAAAAAAAAGATTCTGAAAGATTATTCC